>NC_056528.1:32385490-32445874 GCF_019175285.1 Sceloporus undulatus
CATGCATCATTGAAACACCATACCTCCACTGTGACTCGAAGCAGCTTTATTTTGGCTGTCTGTAACAGGCCATAGCCTCTTTTACAATTCTGACTTCTTCCATCTTATGCTATACCAAGATTAGAAGAATTCAGAAAAGCAAAGGGAAGTAAAGATTTTTCTGAAAAGCAATGAAGAGAATGTAGGAACTCCCCGGGAAAATATAAACTTGAATCTATTTTGAACCAGCGTTTGATCCAAGCTGGGGAAAGTTCATTTTTGGACTGTAAATCCCAGAATCCCCAAGCTAGCATAGCTAGGAGCTAGGAGATTTTGGGAGCAGTTATCCCACCCATCCTCACCCCCACAAATGAACTTTCTTGAGCTCTGACTTGGTTTCAAATGAGCGCTATGGTTTTCTGCTGAAAGCTAATTAGAAAATCCAAGAGTGTTTCTTTATTATCACAAATGACATACTTAACTTAAAACAACAACAGAAATCATTAGCTCCCAAATCAGTGGGGCAATGAATCCATTTCAGGTTGTAATAAGGCTTTAAAGGAGTCATCCAAGGTGTTGAACCCAAGTGGCAATATAAATTCAGCATCTGGGACAGGTGCTTTAAAGTATTCCAAACCCCATTATTCAGGCATTCCCTGTTGTGCTCTAGTATTTCCTATCCAGTGTGCAGATCCACATCAGGGAGTGCCTCAATGTGCATCATGCGCACTGAGCATTGGGGCATGGCACCACTCCACCATTGCGTGACAGATGCCTGCACACTGAAACATTACACCAGTTCCTAGATGAATATGGACCATGCGAAACTGCTCAATTCAATCTTGCACACAAGTAAAGTCATTTACAAAGACTAAGGGCCCAAACAAACAGGCCACAATAAAGCTGCTTCAGGTCACTTTGGAGGTATGCTGTTTAAATGTTGCATGCATCTTAAAAGGCCGGAAGCCACGCCAAAGCCATGCTCCAGTCCTAAGGACTGGAGCACAGCTTCGGCGCAGCTTCTGGCCTCTTAAAATGCATGTGTCATTTAAACAGCATACCTCCAAAGTGACCCAAAGCAGCTTTATTTTGGCCTGTCTGTTTGGGCCTTAAGTCCCAAGCAAAATACTAGCCACTGGAATTAAGAGATTTAGTAGAACAATTTCAACTATTATCAGATTTTGTTCAAGTTCTATTAGTGGGAAACAGGATTGCAAACTCGTGAAACTGCGACACGCTATTAATGCACTACATGCCTCTCAAACCGATTTCCAGTTAATATGTGTTAATCAAAACTATTGGGAATTAAAAGAAAAAGATAATTAGATTTCTGCAGAAGCTGAAAGAGGGGCTGCCAATTAAGAAGGCCAAGGCAAGCAAACATAAAGCAGTTCTCCAGGTGATTAATAATTCCATATTATACACCTTACATTTTCTACATCTTGCGTATACATATACTGGATGAATATTTTATATTCTCTTTGGATTTCAGAATCGTGTCAGATAATGAGGATCTGCAAGCGTATTTTGAGTCGTATCAAAAAATATTACCTTTGAAAGAAAAAAGCAGAGAACCTTGCCTTTGAGATCCAAAAGGGATGAAGTTCCAAAGGACTTAAAAACCAGGAAAGCTCAAAGCCACAAAGTCTTTCTGTCAGAGTCACACAACTGCTACTTTCTTTTGGGAGACTAAAACTCAGCTGGAGGCTAGGAAAAGGGTCTGAAGGTTATAGATACTGATCTGACGGGAGTCCCAAATAAAACAGATAAGAGAGATGGAAAAAATGTTGATAATTATTTGTTCCCAGTTTGAAAAACAGTTTTTTTGGGGGGGTTGCACAAAAAAAATATGGCTAGCATTCAGTATTGTAGTCACGGATTTGTAGCCTAGAGTTACTGATCTGTAATTGCTTTGTATTCAGTAAGACCATGTCATACAGCAAAACTACACAAATGCCCCCCAATCCCTATAAGATGCTGCCATGAGAAAAGAGGCGTCATTGGAAATCCAGACTGGGATCCAAGGAGGGCCACATTTGGCACTAGGGCCCAAAGGTCCCCACCCCAGCTGTAAGTATTGCTTGTGGATGATGGGAGGAGATATCCTCATGCTCTTAGTAGGGACCAGATGTTTTGCAACTTTGGAACCAGTGGTGGCTGGTGACTACCAGGTCAATTGCTTCAGGTTTTAGTAGCTATCTAAAGTGCTGAACATGGCACTCAAAATACCATCAGACAGGTCCTTTGGGAAAGCTATGCAAAACCATCCCATTGATGTGTAAGTCACCAGCCGCCATCATCAAGAATGGAAAAAAGCTATAATCTAGGGCAGGTTTACTGCATCGTTTCTCTGTTTACACAAAATGTGCAGAATATTTGTAACATGTAGCCTTTCCTTTCTGGTTCAATAAGGAAATCTCAAGGAAATGCAACGATGAATTCACTAATGTAATTCATACGTTACAAACATACGCTCTATAAGCTCTCCTTGTTTTGGAGGTTGATCCTGGCATCCTGTTAGTGACCTGTGAAGACATATGTTGTGCTATGTATGCAGAATGGTTTTTATGTTTATTTTGCACAATGTGTAATGGTCGTCGTATCAAGTTGATGCCACCATAAGCAGAGTTACACCTGTGGAATTGTGGCACATGTTGTAAAGCAAACAGAATAAATGTGAACCCACACTGTCTATGTTCATTGTCTTTGAGCATCGCACACCGCAAGTGCATCATAATTGTGTCACCCATGCTCATTAACTATTGATCACCATATGTTGATAGTGGTATTCAGTGTCTTCTGGTGGATATTTACATTATTCTGAAGCAATATGGGATCTCAGCCTAAGTATAAAGTCACATATAAATTCATTCTTGTCATCCAAAATTCTTTTTTTTTTAAATTTAGTATAATCAAATTTGAGGATATATACATACCATCTTCCCAGGTTCCTTCAACAGAGACTAAGACGCTGGAAAGACAGCGCTTCCTTTCAAAGATTTATCTTACCGAATTGGAAAGCTACGTTCACATTCGAAATAAGTCAGTGGATTTAGCTGTCAGGGGGAAGATTTTTAAAAAGGCTGTGATAAAAAGAAACTGTCAGCATAAGTATGACTCAATGTGGCATTCTTAAATGTTTATGCAGAATACCAAGTTCAAAGTTTCTACATCTTTCGCTTCCCTTTTCCCACAGAAGTGCAAGAAGAGGCAGAGAAAGTTTGGAAGGAGATGCCAGAGTTTGGAAAAGCTGCTCAGCATCCTCCAACTAGTAAAAGGGATTCTGGAAGACGTTGTCCAAATGAGCAATTTTCTCAAGCCCTGGAGTTACATTATGAGAAAACAAGTAGAAAAGTTAATTTCTGCTAGTGGTACATAATGTTTTGTCACAAAACCAATTCTACTGGCCTAAGCACCATTAAAGCAATGCCAAGTGAACCAAGTGAACAGAAAAAGAGGGATGATGGCAGTTTTAAATGGCAGAAAACAATAACCTGTATTCTCTATCCGTTACTTGGTTATATCTTCAGTCGGATCTTCATTAATAAACATCTGCCGTTTATGAGAGAGCTGGAGTCGGACAGTAGAAATATAGAGCCAAAGGTTTGGCGTCCCAACTCCTTAGCCCTCCTTGCATGGGTTTTTCAAGAACAGTGGCAACTTTGGTGCCATTATGGTGGAATAAGCGGAGATCCCAACCCAAGCCATGGAAATTTAGTTCCCTTAGATTTGTTGATTCAAGAGAGGCTATTCATTTGCTGGTTACCTTTTCTTCCTGTCAACGCGAAAAGAAAGGACACACCAATACACCCATATTTTAGCATAGGCTTTCATTTTGTAGCCTGCTGTTGGCTCGCCTTCGCTTACTGCAAAATCTTTTTTTATTGACAATTCAATCATGTCCGTTTGCAACACTGGAAGCCCTGATTTGATCAGCCATCATTGGATTTACAATATATAAATGACAGGACCCGATCGGGGGGCTGGAGTCTAGAAGCAACTGCCTTTTTTATTGATTCATACCCTACTCCGCCAGGAAGAAAAATTGCAACCCAATCTAGTCGGATAGGCCCAGATCGATACCAATTTTTTTCTTAATGACACAAAGGCTGAGATAAGGACGGCATAAGTCAAATCGAGACAGATCAGATTTGCCCAATATCCCTTTCAATTACTGGGGACATACGGCAGGGATATGTAACATTCAAGCCGAGGGAAATATAATCAGAGGGGCTTAAAATTACAACAGGCAGACAAGGCTGACTCACACATTTCCCCCGGGGTTTTTGCAACTGTCACAACTCAAGAATTTGCAAGAAGTGACCTCGAAGTGGGCCAGATTTCTAGAAGACTGGCATGCAGCCTTAGTGAGCCCTTGTGTGCATTTTATACACAATCTATATATGCATATTAAATACCATGGTAAACAAAATGCAACCTGTAGGTTGCATGCCACCTCCCAGGGCTGTTTTTGCAACCCTGCAGTTGAAATAAATACAGGGAGGGAAATCCCTCCAGACCTCTTTGACCCAAAGTAAAGCCCTGCAACCTATTACAATGCAACATACAATTTGTCATTCACTCCTTTTTAAATAGGAACAACCACCTAAATCGTTCTCTTTTTTCCAAAGCAATGATGGTCTCCAAACATTCCTCCTTCCCAGCTCCAAGAAGTCTCATGTTACTCATTGCTGGTCTCATCATCACTTACTGAAAGCCACAATCCAAGCCATGTCAGATACGCATAGTTTTTCTGACAGTGCTCGCAAAAGCCTCTAGGAAACACTCATGATGCAACATCTTCCAGGGTGCTATCATCCTAGCAGAAATCCCATCATCAGCCCTTCAAGAAGGCTCCCCAGAGACCTTGCAGGCTTTCTAAGAACTTTCAGAAAATAACTTCAGTTAGTATGATAAGCTTTCATAGACTTGGTCGACTTTTTCAGATGCAGAAGTAGACCAAGACTACCACAGCTCATGATACAACTTCTTTGCTGCAGTTAGCCTCAAAGCTGCTACATTGTCGATAGCAATAGCAAGCGCATTTCTATATCAGTGCACTTAAACACTCCCAAAGCGGAATGTACAACGCACCCACTCCATATGTGGGCGCACCATGTGGCTTCCAGTTTAGGCAGAAGCCATGCTGCTATTAATTGACTGGCACGCGTGCGCCACACCGCCACAAGCACAAACCCCATTCTATTGAATGGGGCTTGAGCTTACGCAGTATTTGCCTTACACAAGAGGGCCTGGAACAGATCCTCGCGTAAGGCAAGGCTCCACTGTAAAGAGGACCCTTGTTATCCACTGGGGTTTGGTTCCAAGATCCCCCGCGGATAATAAAATCCGTGTATGCTCAAGTCTCATTAAATACAATGGCATAGCAAAATGGTATCCCTTATAAAAAATGGAAAGTCAAGGTTTGATATTTGAAATCTATACTTTCTTTGAACATTATCAAACTGTGTATGCTTGAATCCATGTATAAAAAATCCGTGCATAAGGAGGGCTGACTGTATAAGCATATTGCCCTCAACAAGCTGAGGACTCATTTTACCGACGTACGAAAGGATGGAAGGCTGAGTGGACCTTGGAGCCCTGGGATCGCACTTACAACATTGTGGCTGCAGTACTGGCATACTAATATACCATACTAATGTGGCTATGTCTCTGGATATTATTATTATATTATTATTATTTAACCTGCAGAATTGCTGGCTGTTTCAAATTGACAGGAATTTGAGTTTTCTTCTGAATTTTTCATTTCCATCTCTGCCTCTTGTTCCTTTTTATCTTTGATCTCGCGTGGGTATGCATTTTTAATCTTGTTCATCTTCTGTTGTCTGAACTGTGGTTGTAAGCCACTTTGAGCATTTTTAATGGAAAGGCACAACTAACTTTCACAGATGCATTATTTCTACAGTGTGGAAATTGTTTCTGAACAATAAATAATTTTGAATGATAAATAATGTCAATGATAAAGCCAGGAAGCAAATGTCCACTTTGCAAAATTTCCTCCAGAAGCTCGCCAGACAGAATATGAGAGCCAAAGGGATTTCTAGGAGTGGTACAAAAAACCTTTGGGGGAAGGATTTCAAGATAAGTGGGTGGCTTTGACTTACAATAATTGAACATCTGAGGAAGTAGACTGAGGTGCATCTACACTATAGAAATAATGCATCTTGAGACCACTTTAACTGCCATGGCTCCATCATATAGAATCCTAAGATTTGTAGTTTTCTGAGACACCAGCAGTCTTTGGCAGCGAAGGCCTGTAAAACCAGAAATCCCAGGATTTCATGGCATTCAGCCATGGCAGCTAAAGCGGTGTCAAACTGCATTAATGCTTCAGTGTAGATGCAGCACAAGTGTACAAAGTCTTATGCTGCAACTACTTGCATTTAGTCTCAAAAGTGCCCACAAGAAACCTACCACATCAGGCTCATGCAACCATCATAGCCAGAAGATGGTAGCAGAAGCAGAGTTCCCCAATGTGCTTTAACTTCCAGAGAGCAGTGTGCAAATGTGCATTGCAAATGAACATTACTCTACATGATGGTCATGATTGCCATCATGTATAGCAGTGGTCCCCAAACTGTGCCCTTTAAGAGATTTTGGACTTCAGGTCCCAGAAGCCTCAGCCACGTTGGCCAATAGTCTGGGATTCTGGGAGCTGAAGTCCAAAATCCCTTAAAGAGCACAGTTTGGGGACCACTGATGTAGAGCAATACTTGCTGGCAATACACATTTCTGCACCAAATGTGGATTGGAGGTCAAAATACATTTTTGGTCTCCAACATGCATTTGCTGCACATTGTTGCTTTTGAAGCATAGGGGAAGCAGAATATAACTCTATCAGTCGATCTTTATGCTACTCTGAACTAATGCAAGACCTACACCTCAGACGCCTTCCTAAACTCTGAAAAACTCAAGGAACGAAGGAAAGAAGGTTCAATGTGTGTGTCTGTGTTTTCAAAAAGGTCCTTTGTTAGAGGTCTTGGTAAGTCCCTTCCACCTTCCCTGCTCCCCTTTCTCCTTGTTTATAGCTCATTACAGTCTGCGCAATATGTCACAGTGCCCTTTTAGTGCAATTATACTGAAGAAATATAATGCGCTAGCGAAACCTTTTATTCACCCATGGCTGGGCTCCAAGGAGCTAAGTGAAGAAGACGTTACTTCCACACCATTTTAACTTGTCTTTAACAAAACCTGACCACAAAAGGGTAAAAAATAATAATAATTAAAAGGGTATAGAGAAACTGTGCACTTTTTCCTCCAAGAAAAAGAACAATCACTCCTTTTTAATAAATTCATCCTTGTGTGCTCTTTAAAGAACGAGTGCATTTCTATTTTGCCGTCATGTTTGAATCTGTCAAGTCAGGCCATCAGGTTCCAGAAGCAACCTGTCCATCCAATTCCAGTTTTACCCAAAAGCACTGCGTGATTCTGCTTTTCCACCTTCAAAATCCAACACAGCTCAAGTAGCAAAACAAGGATCAAGAGACAAGCGGCAGGTGAGTTGTTCCAAAACCAGACAGATGCCAAAGTCCAAGCCAACAGGACGATTTGTTCATTTTGTTAGTCTTTTCTTTGGCATCTGCCCATTCAGACTGGATCATCTTTAAGTTGCCATAGAGCACTTCATTCATTGTGCTCCAACAGACCAACATAGCAATACATGCTCAGAACAAGAAACATTTTTTCAGAAATGTGCGCTTTAAATACTGTCATCTGATTTAGCACTTTGAACTGCTATACTCAAAGCTCTCAGTGGAAATTATTTTACAAGAATATTTGCAATAACGTGAAGAGAACAGCCGCTGCTTTCTTTGCATTGAACAAAAAAAGGACTGCACCTGCAAGAAGGCGACTTTTTAGGACCTATACCTAAAAAGAGCTGTACCTGAGACATCTTATATCAACAGTTTAACTTCCATTTGGTTAGCTAGAATTGAGGCTTCTTCAGTTTTTGTTGTTCATTGTCATCAAGTTGACTTCATCTTATGGAGATCCTATGAATGAGAGACCCTGCTCAGGTCTTACAAAGTCCAATTCCAATTTTACCAGAAGGTGATGCATGATTCCCCTTGTCCAGCTTCCAAATCCAACGCAGATCAAGTACAGTAGTAAAACAAGGATCAAAGAACAAGAGGCAGGTGAGTTGTTCCAAAAACCAGACAGATGTCAACATCCAAGACATGGCTTCATTCATTGCATCTAACCATCTGTAACGTGGTCTCCCTCTTTCCATATTGCCTTCTACTTTGCCAAGAATTATGGTCTTTTCCAGTGAATCATATCTTCTCATGCTATGTCCAAAATATGACAATCTCAGTTGGGTCATCTTGGCTTGATTTGCTCTAGGACCCATTCATGTGTCTTCTTGACTGTCCAGGTATGCATAGATCTCTCCTCCAGCTCCTCATTTCAGATGAGTTATGTTGACCACCCTGATATACTTGATTCAGAACAAGAGCTGCTGCTGTTGTTGCTGTTGTTGTTGTTAGTGCTATCAAATTGGCCTGGACTTATGGTGGGTCAACAAATGTGAGACCTCTATTATCAACGGTCCTCCTCAGGTCTTGCAAACTCAGACAGCTATGATTTCCTTGACTGAGTCTGTCCACCTTTTCATCCAGTCTTCTTATTTTCCTGCTACCTTCTACCTTGCCAAGCATTACTGCCTTTTCCAGTGGGTTATGTCTTCTTATGATATGTCCAAAGTACAACAGTCTTAGTTTTGTCATCTTGGTCTCTCATGAGAGTCCAAGTCCAGGGTATCTGCAGAATTCTCCTCCGGCACCACATTTCAAATTTCCAAAGCGTCTTCACTGCCAGAAGACAATATTTTTAAAAGCCAACTAATGGCCAGAATCACATTTTGCAGCTATATCTCCACACACACACAAATACACACTAAAAATAAGCTTGCGTTGTTATTTTCAATATATAAAGGCGTTTTCCCTCTCAGATAATATTCATTTTGTTTCCTGGCTTTGTCTTTAAAGAAATTATCATTTTCAATATATAAAGGCGTTTCCCCTCTCAGGTAGTATTTTAGGCGTCGTTTTGTTTCCTAGTTTTGTCTAGCAAAAGGATTACAACCCAGAGAGAGCGGGCGATAAATAATTTTACTCCTTTCATTTAAAAAAGCCAGCACTCTTAAACAGATTCCCCGCTAAGCCTGTCCAAAACTATTTCCAGCGTCTTCATGGAAGCAGATGTAAGTGGAGCTCACACTGAGTTGTTGCAATTCCCATTGCTCTCTTAACCACATTAGCTTGACGTTTAGAAATATTGCTTAGGAAAGCGATTATGACATTTAGAGGATCCAGTGTATTTTCTGATCAGCGGCACATCAGTGGAAACAATGGGGCGTATTTTATATTATTTTGCCTTCTAAGAGAGCCTTATCTCAACAAGGAACTAGCAAAATGCACAGACTTCCAATGAAGGTACAAAAACTTCATCCATCCAGCTGATGGGACTAATGTCAGTGGATCAGTCCATCTACTCTGGGTTTTAACCTGAAGTATAAAAAGATCTTTCTAAAGTATTGATCCTATTTGGAGCGAGTGGAGTACAGCATGTTGCATAGTGCCTTTAAAACCTAGAACAGATTCACTGCTCCATTTATTTGGCTATCCAACCAAAGTTAGGAGAAAGCATTCGCTGTCAGTTGATGAGTTCTAGATAGGTTCAAATTTCAAACTGGGGCAAGTTGCACTTGCTCAGCCTAAAATGAAAGCAATCCTCCTCCGAATAAATTATTGTTGTCCTTGTGTGCAAATTGTTTCTGTTGCTGTTGTTGTTATTTTTGCCTCCCTCTGGGGCTGAGAGAGAAAGTGACTTGGCCAAGGAGCTGAGACTCGAACCCTAGTCTCCAGAGTCGTAATCCAACACTCAAAGAAAACCCTAAGATAGCATCACTGTAAGTCAGAACTGATTTAAAGGCACATAACAACAACAACAACAACAACAACAACATGAATGCAAGTTTTTAACTTCGCTCCTTTGGGTCTTTAAGAACAAAGTTTCAATTTTGCTTGCGCAGTCATTAGCGGTGAAAAGTGGCATCAATGTGCTTTTACAGATTTAAAAAGATAAGGCCCTTTCCATCCCCCTACTTTGCATTTTTGCTGTAGTTAGTGAAAAAAATAAACCCTTTTAAACTTGATGGGTATATTATATATATATAATGAGCTCGCGATCCATTACTGGAATCAATACTTCGCATGAAGCGCCACCCATGAGCAAATGGCCACCTCCGTATGGAAAATTTACAGGCAACGTTCCTCTTCGGAGTGCATTCTGGCATTAGCGTCCTCTTTTAATGAGGGAGGTTTTCAGTAAATTGTACATGTAGGTCTCTCCCTTATGGGAAATGGGTCTCCTATACCTCTTCCAGCTGTTGCATCCAGCCGCTCTTAATGGACACCCGCAAGCCAGTGACCCTTATAATGTGCAGCTTCACAAAGAGAATATTTTAATTCCCAGAGGTGAGAAGAGAGATCTCGGCTCCTTCCAGCCCTCATCTTTTTATGGCTCCACTAATTCGCCAGAATTTATACACGGCGCTAAAAGCCCCTGGAACGTAATTGTGCAGGAGTTATCCCAAGGTAAGTTGCAGGGTTAAGTTTAACCACAGTTACTTAGTTAAATTTCTTAAACACACAGAGAGAGAGAAAGAGAGATCCGTAAGGGAGAGGGATTTAAATAACCAGCCAGAAAATGTAGACACACACACAAATCCATCAAAATTAAATTGCGTTGGAAACAGAGCCATATAAAGTGTTTCGGAACAGATGGCAGCTACCTGCAGGCTTTTTTGCCCCCCCTGAAATGTATTTTCATTTCTATTATCAATAGTGTTTCTTCTTCTGAAACCACTCTGAATAGCCAGAGCCTACAATATGAAAGGGAATCGATGAGTCCAGAGATCTCTCCAAACCTCCATATGGCTCAGAAATCTTTGTGTCAAATGTCAAGGCAGTCTGTCTTTTTTCCTTGACCACCCACAACAGTGTTGATTATCAGTTACCTTCAAACTGTCCTGGTTTGACATAGATAATCCTGATTAATACTCTGTCTTCCCACTTTTTCTGTTGCATTTAAAATGTCCCGGTTTCTCCTTCCTCCTCCCGCTTTCCACCTTCATCCTCAGATTACTTCAGTTGCTACAAACTGAGTTCAGAGTGTAAAAGGAGTTTGTGCTCCGTTAGCAAAAGAGAAGCAAGAGAAGAAGAGAGGCTGCCAGATTATGCCCTTCCCAGTAGGCTCAGGCAAAAGCAAAATGCTGCAGCTTCTTCTCATTTATGCATTCTTCCTCCTTAATACCTTTTGCCATCTCGACCAAAGTCTCATGTTGCTTTGCCGCGCATGTACCCATGTTCATCTGTGAAATGTTAGAAGGTATGCAGGGGTTGGAAGACCTGCAATGCCACACACACCAACCCTTTTAAAATGTTTTAAATGTCCCCAACTTTGTGGCAAGGTTGCCAGGTCAGGACTCTCCCAGGCCCTAAGATTTCAGGACCAAAACCTCACATATTGCGATGACCTTCTCGCATGGGGGGGGGAGGACTTTGAGGGTGCCACAAATCCACAAATGTGATATGACAAGGCATCAACCATAGTTGCGCAAAGTATCAGGACTGTAGCTACAGAAGGGTCAAAATGAGAGCATTACCCCCCACCGTCACACCTTCTCCTTCCGAAATTCCCCTTTAGTCCTCCCACATTTCAGAGCCGCTCCACCAGCCGACTGACACTGAATCAGAATGACCCTCAAAACACACCCAAGACAGCCATTTAGCAAGCTATAAAACAAGAAAAATGCAGATCAAAACACTATGTTATCAGCAGTGAAGCCAATACGTTTTTACTCCGTAAGAATTAATTCATACATTTTTATAGCCGGAAATAAAACAAGGATTATAATACATTGCATTTTTTTTTCTTGAATGTCCTGCTCCGGGCAACTGTGGCTGATGCTTTATGTGGGGGCTTCCAGCCATGGTCACCAAATGTGGGGAATTGTACTTTACACCTAAGGTAAAGACCTCCTTCTGTCCTACCGCTATGGCACCAAATGTGGGGATCTTCTAAATGCCCTCATGGACTTGATCCACTTAATTCCACCATCCTTGAGTAATTGTTGCTAACACAGACCTCATGTGCCTGAACCCAAGCATTCCAATAACCGTTAGGCAGCATTCTCAGCGGCACAACTATGTAAGACAGAAATGATTTATGAAACAGAAATTGAGTGCAACATCAAGGATTACTTATTTCATACATCTAAGTCCTGGCTGACCCTCACTCCAACTCTCCTTATCATCTTCCTAACATCAACAGTCTTCTCCCTCTATCCCTCTAACTTATATCCTAACACTACCATCCAGCTACCTTTTTCAACAACTTTTCAAATATTCAGTCAATCACTGTACTGCCTAAATGCCCTAAAGGTACCAGATCCTATCTGATCTTAGAAGCTAAGCAGGGTCAGCTCTGCTTAATTATTATTATTATTATTATTATTATTATTATTATTATTATTTCTACCCCGCCTCTCCAACAAGACTGAGGTGGCTTACATCAATAAAATGTACATAGAATAAAATCCCACAATCCCCTCCTTCCTTAGCCCCAAATCAACAACAATAAGTACAAACATAACAATCACTATAATAAAATACAATTAAGATCATTAAAACGATTACTAAGACAAGAAATAAGACAGTCAATGGGACAGTCAATAAGATGTAGTACTTGGATGGAATACTAGGTGCTATAGGCTATCTTTCAGAGGGTTGTTGTCATAGTTGTGATGTGTCCCTTCAAGTCATTTCAGACTTATGGCAGCCCTAAGGCAACCCTATCCTGGGGTTTTCCTGGCAAGATTTGTTCAGAAGAGGTTTGCCATTGCCTTCCTCTGAGGCCAAGAGAGTGTGACTTGCCCAAGCGCATCCAGTGGGTCTCTATAGCTAAACTGGGATTTCAGAGGAAGGAACTGGCAAAACCACTTCAGAGTATGGCTTATCTAAGAAAACTATGAAATTCATGGAGTTGGCAAAAGTCCGACCTGTAGGCACATATACACACAGACCCAACGAATTACTTATCATATTATATTTGCTGCATTACATTCATTTACATCCTCTAACATAAATTTTCTTTTAAACACAGCAACGTTTTAAAACTAAAGTCCATAACATCTCAGTATTCTACTTAATGACATCTCCGGAGGCCACTGCCGGTTACATTGGCAGAGTCTAGGTTTAAGAGTCTGGCCCTGAGATTTTGACCCTAAAATTGGCCCTGGGACAGATCTGACCTGGCAACCCTATAGAAACCACATGCAGTAATTCTGTTCCAAAAAGTGGAGTTGAAGTTTCATACCTGGTGAGCGGCGCTTAACACATCCAGGCAATGAGCACAAAGTTAACACATACAGTCAGAGGGCATGGTTGTCATGCAAGGCAAGCCTCTCGCTTGAGAAAGGAACCCTTCTGAGCAATTTTGAAGCAAAACCAAGACGCCACAGAAAGATGCGGACAGAGTAATAGGATCCTATTTACTAGCGCCAGGAATCAATCTTTCTAGATGAATCTCCTGAAGTTAAGAGGAAAGATATAACAGGATCAATAGTTGGTTACAGAGAAAGACCATAACATCATGAAGGGCGAGAAACCGAAAAGGATGCTAAAATGTTCAGCCACCGATCTGTCAAAGAATCAGAATCAGAGAGTTGGAAGAGACCACAAAGGCCATCCAGTCCACCCCATTTTGCCATGTAGGAATACACAATCAGATGGCCATCAAGCCTCTGTTGAAAAACCTCCAAAGAAAGACACTGCAACACTTTCTGGGGGCATATGTTCCACTGTCGAACATTTCTTACCATCAGGAAGTTCTTCCTACTGTTTAGGTGGAATCTCTTTTCCGTTTGCAAAAGCAAACTGCAGCAGCCTTTCCTAACTTGGTCTGTTCTTCCTCATTAATAAAGTTTGCCATCTTGATCACATTCAGATGTTGCCTGGTCATACATCTCCCAGTTTTCGCATGTGAAATGTTGGAGGGTAGAGCCAACATGGTGTAGTGGTATGAGCATTGGACTATGGAGAGCTGGGTTCGATTCCCAGCTCCATTATGAACCCTGCTGGGTGGCCTTGGGCAATTCACACTCTCTTGGCCTCAGAGGAAGGCAATGGCAAAAGCCCTCTGAGCAAATCTTGCCAAGAAAACCCCACGATAGGGTTGTCTTATGGTCATCATAAGTCAGCACATAATAACGGCAACAACAACCTACCAGCAGTTAATGCAATTTATGGAGTGGACTTTAATGCAAAACATCTCTCACGATCAACCATATATCCTTTTCAAGACATGGCAGAACTCTTTGCTGGGGTTTTTTTGCAAGGAAAGACTTACACAGATTACCCCAGGTAGAACTAGAAGCCTGAGGGGCTCCATAAGTCAGAAAGTACTTGAAGGCACATACCACAGCAGCAACAAATGCTAGAACACCGTTCCCACATCTGATGTCCTCTAAGTGCGCAAGACTACAACTGCCAAGGTTGGGATTGAAAACTAAAAGCAGAAATTAGAGGGATAAAATGTCTTTGAAATGACTATGAATAAACAAGAAAAACCCACCCAAAATGGCAGCCACAAGGACAGACTCTTGAAGCCTCTTAGCAACAACAAGCTAATGCATCCAACTAATTCCTGAACACCCACAATTAGAAGCATCATGCGATTTTCTGCATCATATCCGCCAAATCATTTTGTGCCGCCGCCGGTGGGAGCCTGAGCATCTCACGCAGCTCGACAGTTTTACTGTTCCTCTCGAGCCGGGCGGGAGGGAGAGAAATGTTGCATCCAATGTCTGGGGGGCAATGTGTGAGCAATGCAAGAAGTTGTCTAAAGTAATTGTTCCTTGTCATGCAAATTTCATCAAAGCCCCCTGCCTGGATAAGTTCTGTGCAAAGAGGGGCAGGTTTGGATCCCTTTGAAGAATTAGGTCATTAGCAACTTGAAGGTTTTGGAGGATGCCACTGGACAACAACAACAACAACGCAAAGCCTCAGATGCTCAGGATAATTTTGGGCATGCAAGCTCCAGCCAAGCCAAAAAGGCTTGTCAGCTGTGGGGAGTGAAAAGAGGAGAGAAGGCACAAAATGAGCTTTTGATTATTCCTTCCCTGCCCCCCGCAGTCCTCTGATCAGCAAAAGACAGTCAAATGCACACGGATGGATACGCACAGAACATTGTCTTCCTTCATGGTTGGCATAACACTGATAGATGCAAATCCATGCGCTTCGCAAACAGTAATTTTAAAAAGGAAATGTCTCGCAGGTACGATGGGAGTTAAAACACCTCCCATCTCTTCCTCTGCTCTTGAGGAATATAATCCAGAAACAGTGTTGTTAGAGCAATGATGCCCAAACTTTGGGTGTTTTGGACTTCAGCTCCCAGAAGGCCCAGACAGCTTGGACAACGGTCAGAAATTCTGGGAGCTGAAGTCCAAAAAATATGGAGGACCAACGTTTGGGAACCATTGGGTTACAGTGTAGGTAGGAGAAGCATTGGGAAATCCAGACTCAAGTCCCCACCAAGGGCTAGTCTACATGATTAAAATATTCCTCATTTGAGTTGAATAGCATGCAATCCAACCACATGCGATAAGGAGGAGTTTTTTCAGGGAAGGGGCCTGAAAAGCTCCCTAAAACTTTGGGGGGGGGTCACTTTTTTTTTCCAGGAGTATTCGCTGAAATCCACAGAAATGCACATTATTGCACATCTGGGCATCTGTCCGCTCCTTATCAGTGGGCTGAGCATTTTTGGCAGAGGGAGACTGAATATGTGCAAATTTGTACAGGAATGCGAAGTCAACTGTCATGTGAAAATGCGCACCAATTCACATAATGCACTTACATGGAGACTAGTCCTGAGTGTTAAGTGGCTAGAAAAAGCCATTAAGGACAATACCTCTGAGCATGTGCAGAGTACATTTGCCTCACCAATGCACCATAGGATTTCCTTTCATAATAAAGGGTGAGCCTCTTATAATAAAAAAAACACAAGAAGACCCTTGAAGGATCATGAGACCGAAGGGCTATCTAGTACCGTTGGCAGCGTCCAGGGATTATAATCCTTAAACAGTTCGTGCCATTTCATTTTTAAACATCTGAGCTTTCATTTTAATTCCCCGCTGCTGCTCTGGAGGACTTTGACTGATGTTAAATCAATTTTTCCCCTCCACAATTTCTTTTGCAGAAAAGTGGCATACGCAAACAAATTAAATAACGAAGGGGAGAAGAAGAAGAAGAAAAGATGCATGCGCTTGTTTTTTTTAAAGCGATGCCATTTTTCAAGAGCAAGCTGGCATGTAGGAAGCCGGTTTTGTAAGCTGCATGCTTCGATCGCTCTGTTTGTGACAAAGGATAGACAACTATGGTGATAGGCGGCCAAAAAATCCACGTCCAAAAGAGCAGAAAAAACAAAAATCTGGAAACAGCCAGAGGTCCCATTTTTAAAACAAAAAATGAGCATAGTTGTTGCTGTTCTGTGCCTTCAAGTCATTTCCAACTTATGGCAACCTAAGGCCACCTGGTCATGGGCTTTCTTGGAAAGATTTCTTCAGAGAGGGTTTGACTTTGCCTTCCTCTGAGGCTGAGAGAGTGTGATTTGCCCATGGTTACCCAATGGATTTCCATGGCATTTCCAAGAACAAGAGTGGTAACCCAGTGGGTTTCCATGGCCAAGCAGGGATTTGAACCCTGGTCTCTACAGTCTTAGGCTGCATCTACTATAGAAATAATGCAGTTTGATGCCACTTTTATAGCCATGGATGGCTCCATCCTACGGAATCATGTTTTCTGAGGCACCGGCACTCTTTGGCAGAGAAGGCTAAAGTCCTTGTAAAACTACAGATCCTAAATGGTGCTGCAGCACTTAAAGTGATGCCAAGCTGTTTTATGTAGATGCACCCTGAGTCCAACACCGAAACCACTACACCACATTGTCTCTCACTTCCAGAGAGAGCTGCAAATGAGGTAAATGTGAAATTGCTATTCCTGAAGATGTCCAGGAATGTGAACTCATCCTCTTCCCTTGCTCTTTCAGTCAGCCAAAAAAAGGCAGTCTGGGGTCATAACAATAACCCTGAGGGCCACATGTAGGTCTTGGGCCAGACTTTCCCCAAACCTTGATTTATGGAAAATCAGCTTCAGGTGACAGTCACGGTGCATAATGGCAGCATAAAGCCACAGAGACCCCATTGGAGCAGCCGCCTTTATGAAATGTGTGGCCGCACGGCACAGATTTAATTTGCAAAAGGTGAGAGGCGATGAGGCCGTTTCTTGTGGGACTCATCTTTTACGGCTCTGTTAATTCTTCAGAATTTATGCACTCCGTTAAAACCAGCTGCCATATAATTGCCAGGGAGAGAGGCCAAGGTATATTTTAAGGCTAACAGTTACTTGCTAAAGTATACTCCATTTTGTACATAGCAAGTTTCCAGGTATTTCCTACATACGAGACCCAACATTTCCTACAGCCATTTCAAGGATTGTAAAGCATGGGGTAAGGCTTTGAATATTGGACTACTGACTCGGGAGACCAGAGTTCGAATCCTGGCTTAGCCAGTAAGTCTATATATCCCACTCTCTTCCATGCCAGCATTCTCTGGAGATGCCAGCCACAGATGCTGGCGAAATGTCAGGAATAAACTCTTCCAGAACATGGCCACAGAGCCCGAAAAACCCACAAAATACTATGGATGCCGGCCATGAAAGCCTTCGACTTCACATCCATACTCCTCACTTCTAGAACAGCTGATTTCTGACGGAGCTTCTTTCCATTTTCGGGATGCGCAACAGAAGCCCCCATGCTACTGGAATGGCCCTTTCATTATGAGACACTGTGATTTGTAACAACAGCCAGAGAAGAAATGAAACAGAACCCAGGCTTCTTTTAACACACTGGCTTTGCGTTCCCTGAAGGCACATCAATGTTTAGAGAAGAGGTTTCCGGCAAAGCGATTCCGCTACTCAAAAAGTCCAAGACCGCCTATTAAATACTTACCAGGGCTCCAAGAGTAAAACAATCCCTGTACTATATAATCCAGTCCTCCCCTCCTCTCCAAGCAAGATAAAAATCTCAGCCTGGCTTTCAAGATTGGAGCGGCTCTTTTAATTCCACTGAATGTTTTATCTACCTGGAAATCCAAACAGGCAAGAAAAGATGTTATCGGGGGTCTAATCCTCCAAGGAATTTGCCAGAGCGACCAGCCCTTGTGGCCGGCTAACTGCATCCAAGAGAGCGCAGGGCTGTCTGTCAAGAGGAAAATGGATAGCCCTTTTCAGCTAAATGCCAGGCTAATGGTTTCAGTCTGTGGCTTTCAGTCAGCAAACAGGGACTTTCAAAGCCAGCTTCCAAATGTAGGGGGAAGGGAGAGAAAATGAAGCTTTCAGAGAGGCCATCATGAGAAACCTCTTGCAACAAGCATTCTTCTGGTGCCAAGCTGGTGCTGTTGTGTGCCTTCAAGTCGTTTCCAACTCATGGCAACCCTATCTTGGTGTTTTCTTGGCACGTTTCTTCAGGGCGGGGTTGTTATTGCCCTCCTTTGAGGCTGAGAGAGTGTGACTTACCCAAGGTCACCCAGTGGGTTTAGGTGGTCTCCAGATTCATAGTACAGCATTCAAACCACTATACTACACTGGCTCTTTTTTTTTTGTAGTTTGCAAAATGTGCAGTTTGGTCAGTTTGGTAGCTCACCCAACTGCAAGTCTCGGGATTCTATAGGATGGTGTCATGGCAGTTAAAGCAGTGTCAAACTGCTTTAATTCTGCAATGTGGATATACCCCAAGTGATATCATCCTGTCTCCAATGCTCTGCTGTGCTCAGGTCTTGCAAAACCAAAGCAGCTGTGGCTTCCATGATGGAATAAATCCATCTGGGATGCAGTCTTCCTCTTTTCCTATACTGCCTTCTACCTTACCAAGCATTATTGTCCTTTCTAGCTATATCTTCTCATGATATGTCCAAAGTATGATTCTGTTAAGATGGAGCTACAGTACTTAAAGTGGTGTCAAAGTGCATTATTTCTACAGTGCATGTAGATGCATCTTGAGTCAAATCCAACATGTTTTTACTTTTGCACCAAAAAAAGAACATCTCCTCTTCATTTAAACCCAAGAAGCACACACAAATGCACACAAGATACACTGAGTGCTATTTTAGAATCCTGTGACTCTTTAAAGAAAATGAATTGTACAGTTAATTCTTTTCGATTTGCAACATATCCCTGCTAGAACTATCTGCGTTGCACAGGCAACTTTATCAGCAGCCTGGGGCTCCGACTTGACAACATAAACAGCAGATGCAAAAAAAAGAAAACCCACTCTACCGCCATCACAAAACCTTCCTTTTAATCTCACAGCCAACACAAGGATGCATAAAGGATCTCTAGCAGAGAGAACTTAAGCGCCGCTGCGCAACAACTGATAGGTTCACCTCAATTCTAGGCTAGTGGAACTATCTCTAAGTCAGTCAAGGATTTCAGAACTACTGAACTCAGGGAGCAAAAACTATCCAGCGGGAGACATAATTAAAATAATGTATGGTTGTCTTTACTATACGGATGGTTGAAATTTACAAATACAGTGGACCCTCCACATTCGGTGGAGTTAGGGGCACAGGACCCCTGTGAAAGTGGAAAGACCACGAATAAAAAAAAACCACAATTTTTATACCTAAGATAACACCTCTCTAGGAATCTCTAGGTCCTCCAACGCAACTCTGTGATCAACTTTCACCAGAGGTTGACCACAGAATCATGCTGGAGGGCTTACAAATGCAGTCGACCCTCCTTAGCCACAGATTTTTTTGTCCACGGATTCATGCATCCACAGCTTGAAAATATTCCAAAAAAATATAAATTCCAAATAGCAAACCTTGATTTTCCACTTTAGATAAAGGACACCATTTTGCTCAGCCATAATATTTAATGGGACTTGAGCATCCACGGATTTTGTTATCCATTGGGGATCCTGGAGCCAAACCACAGCGGATAACAAAGTCCCACTGTACCTACAGAAGTGTCCTCTCTAGGAATATTTAGGTCCTCCATTGCAACTCAAAGGTCAACTTCCAGCAGAATTGTCATGGAAGACCTAGAGATTCCTAAAGAGAATGTATTACTCAAATCCACGAATAACCAAATCTGCAAAAGACAAAGCTGCAAACGCAGGGCTGACTGCAGATGTATTGCCAGGCAAACAGATGTATTCCCTTTAACAGGATATTTTATTCCAGAGGCAGAAATAAAAGAGAAAGAACAGAGATATGTTCCCGTTACTGTTGTTTCCAACCCCTTCTGTGTTTTCTTTGTATTTGGGGGCATTTTTGGCAGAGTTATATCCCCCCTCAGCAAAGAAAATACAATTTTTGGTGCCAATTTTCCCTTTCGGCAATTATGCAAAAGGGAGATTTTTTAAAAGTAATACTTTAATAAGACTGCAGTCTACCCTCCACATTTGCAGCTTCGTCTTTTGCAGATTTAATAAGTCTACTTGTAAGAACCGTAGGGGGTCTTCAAAGAGGCACCTGACCTCTGGATCCATATACGACAAAAATGTCCACAGTTATCTAAACATGAAGTAGGTTGAGAGGTCTCCATCTTCACCCCCTTCAAAACTACTGTTTATCCCCTTCCATGCAAATTCATGCAAATTAGGCCACTGAACGCCCTGGTGTTAATGAATTTAAGCAGAGCACTGCTGATCAAACCAAAAACAGCATCGAACCCAGCGTCATGCCTTCCACGGTGGTTAAGCAGATGCCTTTAGGAGGCTCATAAACAGGCCATGAAGACAACAATATTCTCTCAAGAGTCTTCTTTATCTCTCCCCCTCCTCAAAATGCAACTGGTATTCAAAGACGAGAGCCAGCATGGGGCAATAATTTACTTACTTCATTTATTTATATCAAGGATTTCTATCCCGCCTTTCTCCCACAATGGGATTCAGTAATATTAGCATTGGACCAGGACTCTGAAAGACCAGGGTTCATTTAGCCTTGGAAACGCATTGAGCGACTTTGGGTAAGTCACATTCTCTCAACCTGAGAGGAAGACAATGGAAAACCTCCTCTGAAGAAATCTTCCCCCAAAGAACCCTATTTTTAAGAACCAGTGTGGTACAGTGGTTTGAGTAGGACAAGGATTCAGCGAGACCTGGGTTCAAATCCTTGCTCAGTCACATAAACCCTCTGGTTGAGACCTTGGGCATGTCACACTTTCTCATCTTTAGAAGAATAAGGCAATACCAAACCTCCTCTGAAAAAACCTTTCAAAGAAAACCCTGGGACAGGATTGTCATCACTCAGAATTGAATTATCAATTATTTTGCATGATGCAGTTGCTTGAATGTTGGACTGGCCTCCAGGAGACCAGATTTTGAATCTCTGTTCAGCCATGGAAGCCCAGGACCTGGGGGCAAGTCACACACTCTCAGCCTCAGAGGAAGGCAAGGATGGCCAACTTCCTCTGAAGAAATCTTGCTAAGGAAATCCTAGCAGGAGGACTCCTTAAGTTGGTCCTGACCCGAAGGCTCATAACCACCCAATATTCATAGTTCTGTTGATTCTTTCACTTGGGGAAGATTTATCCTCGAGGAATGTGCCTGATGCTCTCAAAAGCCATCCATTCCAGCCAGCTGCCCTCGCTGCATCTTGTGACAGCAAATTCCACAAGTTAATGATGCGCTGCCCAAAAGTGGTACTTAACTTCTCCCTTCCTGAGTTTACTGCTAATTGGTTTTGTTGGGTATCCCTCAGTTCAAATATTATGAGCAGGGGAGAACATCTTTGGAGCCATAGTTGCTGCACCGTGCGCCCTTTTGCAAACTTCAGCTATGCCTGCCACACTTATCTCACTTACTTTCCTACTTGTTGTTATTGTTGTGTGCTTTCATTTCTGACTTATGCCAACCCTAGGTGAACCTATCATGGGGTTTGCTTGGCACGTTTCTTCAGAGAGAGCTTACCATTACCATACTCTCAGGTGCCCAAGTCACCCAGTGGGTTTTTATGCCCAAGTGGGGATTCGAACCCTGGTCTCCAGAGTCATTATTCAATGCTCAAACCACTATGGCATGCTGGTTCCCTTTCCCACTGGTCCCTGACAATTCCACCACCTTGGCTCACACAGTTAAGATTTCTTACATCGAAGGAGAGCACTTTCCCAAAAACACACACGCCATCAAACAAACCCTGCTCTTTCTTTTTTGCATTTGTCCCCGAGTTATCTTGTTTGGCTTCCTTCTGAAGTAAGAGGCTCCGAAACACATTTCGCTGCCACGCACTATCAAGCAGACGCAGCTGGATCGCTTGCAACTCCGAACCGCGCTCTTGCTCCCGGGATTCCTTGCTGAGCTGCCTGCAGCGAAACAGATTTCAGAGGCTAAACTCAAAGTGTGCGCACCACCCTCATTAACTGTAATGGCAGCCAGGAGAGAACAGAATTGCTGAAGGAGCAGCAGATTGAGGAGGGGTGGAAGCAACGCACTGTCCAACTTTTGCTTCTGTGACCCCATTCGGAGAGAGTTGCTTTCATGCTCCAGGAGGAAACAGTGAGCAAGCCAAGCCGGAACATGGAAACTATGGATTTAAAACGAGTTTAAGGAACTGGAAGCGAATCTTGGAAGATATCTACACTGCAAAATTTTAGCAGGATGATGACACTTTGCCATGCTATGCAATCCTGGGACTTGTTGTGTGATGATGAGGTGCTTAGAATTGGCTAGTTCACTCCAAAGCACAATAGTATCCGCTGGGATTTGGTTCCAAGAAACCCCAGGGATACCAAAATGTGTGGATGCTCAAGTCCCATTAAATACAGTGACACAGTAAAAATGGTGTCCCTTTTATAAAATTGCAAAATCAAGGTTTGCTTTTTGGAAGCCACAGATAAGGACTCTAAAAGGCCGACTGTACTGCTAGAGCTGGCAAGTTAGCGTTTTATCTCAATACCTGAAAATTCAGGTACAAAACCTCAGACCTAGGAACAACCTCCCTGCAATGTCTCAGGGTCCTGCTTATGTTTGTAGGATTTCCAAAAAGTAACTTTTCCAGATTCTGTCAAAATATATGCACAAACATGCCAGACTCCATCCTTCTCTGTTCAGTAGCGGTCTCTGTCTGCTGCCAAGCCTTCTGCCATTACTCTGGTTTTCTATTGCCCCGCTGGTTCTTTTAATCCAATTGAATACTCCATCAATTGCGCGTTTCCTTCGCTCCTGCTTTAAATCTATTCCAGCTTGCTACTTGTTAAATTGTCATTAAGTGATTAAAGCAAGACCATCACCTCCTCTCTGGGCACTGGATCAAAGATATGTTCAACCGCCTTTTTTCAACATTATTTAGTCCTTGCACTCATATTATACTCGGCATCTGTGGTAGCCATTCATTAACCTGTGGGTTTAAGGAACGATCAGAAAGCATTTACAAGGTCCATAATGTTCCAGTCGTTGCAGAAGTTTATTTAACAGTGTGGAAGAGCAAACAAATGAACAGGCATGAAAGGCCATTGCCAGCCCATATTTCTCCCTAATCCCTGGCATTCAAAGATAGACTGCCTATGCAGATGGAGGTTCCACACAGATTTGTTGTTGTTGTTGCTTTGTGTCTTATGGCAACCCTATCCTAGGGTTTCCTTGGCAAGATTCCATCCAAAGAGGTTCACCATTGCTTTCTGCTGAGACTTTGTGACTTGCACATAGTCAGCCAATGGGTTTCATGGCTAACCAGGGATTTGACTTTTGTTGTTGTTGTGTGCCTTCGAGTCATTTCTGACTTATGGCAACCCTAAGGTGAGAACCTATCCTGGGGTTTTCTTGGCAAGATTTGTTCAGAGGTGGTTTGCCATTGCCTTCCCCTGAGGCTGAGTGTGACTTGCCCAAGGGCACCTACTGGACTTCATGGCTGGACTGGGAATTGAACTCCAGTCTCCAGAGTCATAGTCCAATGCTCAAACTGCTACAGCATGTTGGGTCTCTAGGAATTTGATAACCATGTTTAAATATTTGAAGAGGTGCCCATACTGAGAATATAGCAAGCTTGTTTTCTGCTGCTCCAGAGAATAGGATATAGAACAGTGGATGCAAACTACCGGAAAAGAGATTCCACCTCAACGTTAGGAAGAACGTCCTGATGGTAAGAGTTGCTTGACAATGGGAGACACTGTCTCATAGTTTTTTGGGGTCTCCTTCTTTGAAGGTTTTTTAAACAGAGGCTGGATGGCCATCTATCAGGAGTGTTTGGATTGTGTCCTCCTGCATGGCAGACTAGGGTTGTTCTGGGTGGCCTTTGGAGTCTCTTTCAAATCTATGATTCTATGTGATCCCTTCCATGCTCCAGAAAAGACTTTGACAAACACCACAGCAGTCTCAAGTCAGACACACATCCAAATTCAAATAATGAATGATATGAAAGGAGGCAGTGATTCTTCTCCGGAGACTCAGCTGCTCAAGCCAATGTCCTCCTATCACCATCCTGACTCCGTGAATGCCAATAAGCGCTACAACCAAACCCAGCCATTCATCACCTCTCCAACAATACAAACTAGTTGGGTAAATCGATCCAGCAACAGAAAACCCTACGAGGAGGAGAAGTAAATGAGAGGGGTGGAGAGCCGGAGCCTCACAAGGCTTTGCCTCTTGGTCCTGAGCTCAGCAATATTTTTTAACTACAACACAAACTGGAATGAGGAAGAGATGAAAGGGAAGAAAGGCTCATTCAATCAGCTGGGGGTCCCCATGTCAGTGGATGGCGAATCTACGTACTCTGGTTTTTGGCAAGCTTGAAAGGCACGCTCCAAGGAGCTGGAAAACATTTAGCACCTTGGACAATTCCTTTAAAGCCCATGTTGAAACCTGGACTGAATTCACTAACATGGATAGAGGTGGACAATATCAGAATGGAAGAGACTGAGGCTGCATCCGCACTGCAGAACTAATGCAGTTTGACACCGCTTTAACTGGCATGGCTCCATGCTATGAAATCCTGGGTTTTGTAGCTTTGTGAGATATTTAGCCTTCCTTGGCAGAGAGCTCCGGTGCCGCAGCAAGCTACAAATCCCAGGATTCCATAGCACAAGCCACAGCAGTTAAGGCAGTGTCAAACTATATTATTTCTGCAATGGAGATGCAGCCTGAGAATCCAGAGAGAAGCAGCTACTCAGGATGCAAAGAACAGATAAGTGTTCCCTTCCTGGGATATTTTATGTCAGAATTAATGGGGAAACGGAATTCCTTAAGAATAGCAAAGTTTGGCTCAACTGCACTCCTGCAGAGAGTTGTTATTATTGTTGCTGTTATTGTTGACTGATGTGCGCTTTCATGTCATTTCTGACTTGTGGAGAATCTATAATGGGTTTTTTTTGGCAAGGTTTGTTCAGAGGGAGGTTGCCAATCCATTGCCTTCCCTGGAAGCTGAGAGAGTGTTACTTGACCAAGGTCATCCAGGGGCTTTCATGGCCAAGCTGGGAACTGAACCTTGGTCTCCAGAATCTTATGCCACATTGGCTTGACCAAATCCAAACCAGCCAAAATGGTGGCCAAAGTGATGTTGTGTCACTTAAGGTACACTGATACACACTAGTGTAGGCTCCCTGGGAAAGCACAAGACAGAGAAGAGCCCTCAATCCATGGGCACTTGCCTACCCTGGGATAGTGGCTGGTTGCCCTTGAGCAGAAATTGGAAAAGTTAAGGCGTTTGGGACTATGGCTCTAAGAATCCTCTGGACATGACCAGTGCCATGCTTGCCAATTCCCTCAGCCTTCAAGGAAGGCAAAGGCAAACCGTCTCTGAACATATCTTGCCCAGAAAACCTCATGATAGGGTTGCCTTACGGTCACCATAAGTTGGCACACAACAACAGCAAATTGCCAGCAGTTAATGCAACTTACAGAGTGGACTCTGATCCAGAACATGTCTCGCCATCAACCATATATCCATTTCAAGACATGAAAGAATTCTTTGCTGGTGATTTTTTGCAAGGAAAGACTCGCAGAGATTCCCCCGGGGAAAATTAGAAGGGACCAAAGGAAAACAAGGCTTCCACAGGAGAACAAAAAAGTACACAAGCCTGAGCCCTGTTCAGTTATGATGAAAGAAGAGCCCAATCCAGGATGCAAATGGAACTCTGAAGTTTTTCTTTCTTTTAAAGGACTTGCCACAATCATTGCACAAAAGGCAAGATTTTCTGGAGAGGAGTCCACTGCCTTTGCAAAGCTAAGCAGATAATCAATGCCTAATTAGATCCTGTTATCCTCTTGCAGACCTCATTAATGCTCCTGTCATCCTCTTATCATCTGTTTGCTTTTGGTTGTTGTTGTTACTATTATTATTATTATTTTCCTCATTCAAAAGGATCTGTCCTTTTACCAAAGGGAGGGGGAAAGCCCATTGTTTTAGGGGCAAAGGGAAGGAGGGGGAAATGGGGAAAGTGCCAAGATAATTAATTTTTCAGCAAAAGCCAAGTTGCCGTTTTTCCTCTCCAAACATCATACACTTCAGGAAATGTCAAAAGTGTCAGAACGGATAAGCAGAGGGAAAATCAGAGATCTGTATCCCCATTAATACTGCATGACCTCTTTGGCTGCCTT
Organism: Sceloporus undulatus; assembly: GCF_019175285.1. Taxonomy (NCBI): domain Eukaryota; kingdom Metazoa; phylum Chordata; class Lepidosauria; order Squamata; family Phrynosomatidae; genus Sceloporus; species Sceloporus undulatus. The sequence goes on from NC_056528.1 coordinate 32,412,146, forward strand.
GCTTCGCAAAAGAGAAACTGGACATAGCAGAGGCAGAAGGGAAGAGAGCGAAGCAGGGGAGAGAGGGCAAGGAAGCTGTCATACAAAGAGAAGACAAAAGTGCGAAGGAAACGCTGTCATCTCAGAAGGCTTAGCCTGTGACCGAAAAAACAAAAGAAAAAAATTAAACAATTGGGTGCTTTTCGGGGGGAAAGGAAAGAAAAGCAAACATTGGCAGGCACAAAGGCATTTTTGTTCAAACCCATCAAGAGTCTAAGCCAGGTTTTAATGAATTCTAATGCAGGATGGCCAGCTGTCAGAAAACTAAGAATGAAGGTAGGACTTTTTTTAAAGGAATATTTTTGTGTGCAAAAATGGGAATTATGTGACCTCTGGGGAGGTCCATTATAGCCTTTTAGTTCTACATTGATACTGCCAATGTGCAAAAAGCAAAAGAAATATATATTTTGGCCAAAAAAATGACTTTAAAAAACCATTGATAAAATTATGTTCTGAGGTGTCTCCTCCCAAAAGCAACAGGTTTGTCATTCTGTGCGTTCTTCAAGTCAACCCCAACTTATTGTGACTCTATCTGAGGGTTTTTAAACAAAATCTCTGCAAAGTTTGCCATCGTCTTCCTTTGCAAAGGCCTAATGTGACTTGCCCAAGATCACCCAGTGGGTTTTCATGACCAAACAGGGATTCAGACCTTGGTCTCCTGGAGCCCTAGTCCAATACTCAAACCACTACTCAAACCATGCTGTCTCCAACGAAATAATTCATTTAACAGATGTTATGCACCTTCAGGTTGATTCTGCCTTATGGTAACCCTATCCTAGGGTTTTCTTGGCAAACCCTCTTATTCAGAGGAGGTATGCCACTGCTCTTCTGTAAGGCTGAGAAAGTGTGACCTACCCAAGGCCACTATGGATTTCCATAGCTCTGCAGGGATTCAAACCCTGCTTCCAGAATCCAACATCCAAACTGCTACACCATGCTCTCTCTTAAAGAGGTTTGCCATTGCCTTGCTCTGAAACTAAACTGCTATGGCTCCATCCTCCAGAATCCGGGGCTTGTAGCTTTACAAGGGCTTTCATCTTCCATGCAAGAGCATGCCTTGCAAACTACAAATCTCTGGATTCTGGAGGATGGAATCATGGCAATTATAAAGTGGCGTCAAATTGCATTATTTCTACAGTGTAGATACAACCAGAGTGTGCCAGAACAAGCTCTTCCAGTATACAACATTTGGGAAAATAAGGACTGCAGCCAACACTGTTGTTACTCATTACATTTTTGTGACACTGTTGCTTTTTCTCTCCTCAGAAATCATAAAAGAACACGTCCTAAAATCTGTCAAAACTCTCCCAAAATCCCCTCTCTCAAAAGCAGTAAGAAAATGTTAGAAGTCAATGTTGCTCCTTATGCACAATGCTTGTTTTGCATTGTTTGCATGGTCTTGCATGATGGTGTCTGCATTGTTTTGCAAAAGGAACAACGGTTATGCCCATGTTGCCCCCAAAAGTAGCTCTTTGCAGTAACCGTGTTACATGTACTGCTTTATTTCCAATGCGTTATTTCCAAACTGTGGCAAGTGCATCCTGCTACACACTTTTTCCTCCTTGCAGGTCCAGCGATTCACTTACTCGTGAACAAGGAAAGGTACACTTTGGCGCAATAAGTGGGTTTATTCCTGCTCACCCTGAAGCATGGAGAGGGGTATCTTTTCCTCGCAGGAGGAGTGGATGTGATACATGTAAGCTTACAGAAGGAAGGATAGCGTTAATCTCAAGGCAAAGAGGAGCCAGTCGCTCACAATGGGTGGTAGGAGAAAGAGGTGCTAAATAATGCATATTGTTGTTTTAAGGGCTGATTGTGAGACGCCACTGTAGACAGCCTCATCCAGATGGGACTGTTAGTACACATTTACGTTCCTATTCCTTTTAATTCAGGGATGGAATCTCTTGTCCATTGGGACCATCTTTCAGGGATAATCCGTCTGCAAATGCTGCACAAGTGGGTCAGGATACCATCCTGCTTCTCATACTACACAATGGTATTGCTTTAACTCCCATGACTCAGTGCTATGAGATTCTGGGGTGTGTAGTTTTATTAGATATTTAGCTTTATCTGTCAAAAAGCTCTGGTGCCACAACAAACTACAAATCTCAGGATTCCATAAAATGGAGCCATGGCAGTTACAGGGATTCGAAACCTGGTCTCCCGAGTCCTAGTCCAATGCTCAGACTCACTGCACCATGTTGGTTCTTTATCGAGAGAGAAAGGTGGTATATGAATAAAATCAAGAAACAAACATTCACCCTAAACTACCTGTTCCATCTGTCTGCAAATTCTTCATATTTTGCAAAAGTGCATCACATCACAGAAGAGTGTCTGCAGGGCTGAAGTGAGAACAAAAATGCCCATTGACCTCAGAACAAACCATGTGCTTTCATTTAATTGGTGCTAATACAAAAACCCATGTCTTGCTGTTTAAGGGAAACTCCCAGTAGAAGAGGGAAATAAAAAGAACAGTTGCTGGTGCCACAACTCTTTGTGAACCCTATCCTATTCAAAAACATCGAAAGATGCATGTGCATACACCAAGTGACAGGTCCTGGATTTTCTTCTTTGCATATGGCACGATGTGATATACATGGCCATTATAAACGTAATTTTCCGATAAGAGACTTATTTCTTCAGGTAGCGACCTCCTCTTCCAAGAGCGTCTCATCTCTTCGCCGACTGTCTTTGTGGGGGGCACATCGCGATGAACTTGAAAGTGGATGAGGATGTTACAAAGCACAGCAGGGGCAGGTTTTGAATGAAACCACTCCACACCTTGTGCTGCGAATGGTTAAAAATAAAACACACACATAAACGCAACTGATAACTCAAGAGTGGTGGAGCACAGCAGCTTCCCTCCCCTCTACTACGCACAACATCAAATAAAGTTGGTCTAGATCTGATGGGCAAAAAAAGCCCTATATATTGGCAAAAGCCTTCCCTATCTCAAGTGGCTTTCCGAGTCGGATGGAAACTGTTTGATCTGAAGCAGTCGATCTCAAAATTACAAAGGCAATGGAAGAGCAGAGTTGCCATGCATTAATTTGTTCTTAACACGGGAAAATGAGGGACTCCACTTCAAAAGGAGAAAGAGGCAACTCCTCTGCGCTGTCAGGTCTCATCTTTGTGGAGAGGCTCCTGAGAACACAATGCAGCTCAAAAGACCCATGGTTAAGTGGGTTCTTCTTAGAGGTATGCTGTGTGTATATGTCTATTAAATCAAACATTTACAATAGGCGAAGTGTGCAACTCACTCGAACGTGGAAGTAACAGGAGACCCAAAATTTCTCTGCACTCTTCTGGTTAAAACTATTACAGCTGCATCTGCACTGTAGAAATAATGCAGTCTGACCCCACTTTAATTTCCATGGCTGAATGCTATGGAATTCTGGGACTGGAGGTTTGTTGTGGCACCAGATGCAGAAGGCTAAATACAAAACTACAAATCACAGAATCCCAAAACATTGAGCCATGGCAGCAAAAAAGCCGTGCAAAACAGCATTACTGCTGCAGTGCATATGCAGCCTAAATCTTGTGAGTAAAAGTAAGCTGAAAACTATTGCGGAGTCCGGTGGTTCCCAAACTTTGATCCTCTTGGATATTTTGGACTTCAGCTACCAAAAGACTCAACCAACTTGGCCAATGCTCAGGAATTTGGGGCACTGAAGTCCGTAGAATCATAAAGTTGGAAGGGGCCTCATGGGCCATGGAGTCCAACTCACTGCAGGATCTCCAGCCAAAGCATCCTCAGCAGGTAGCTGTCCAGCCTCTTTTTGAAAACATTCAGAGAAGAAGACCCTACCATCTCTCTAGGCAACTGGTCCCATTGCAAATCCGCTCTTACCATCAAGAAGTTCCTCCTAATGTTCAATATAAATCTACCCTCCTGTAACCTAAGACCTTTAGACAAGGTCCAACTCATTGCAGCTGAAGAACAAACCTTCCCTTTCCTCCTTGTCTTCTCTCAAGCCCATCTCCCTCAACCTTCCCTCATGAATTTTGTTCTCCATGCCTCTTATCATCCTTGTTGCCCTTCTCTAAACTCATTCCAATGTGTCTATTGTTTTGTGCCTTCAAGTCGTTTCCAACTCATAGAGACCCCAAGATGAACCTATCATGGGGTTTTCTTAGCCAGTTTCTTCAGAAGAAGTTCACTATCGCCTTCCCCTGAGGCTGAGAGCATTAAACTTTTTGGAGGCCCTTCAGTTGTCTCACCAGCCTTTTCTGGCCCCTTAACATTTAAAGATGATTTCAAAGTGCAGTCCTTACATTCTTTCTAATATTTCTAAATCTCTGTTTAATAATCCATGGCGTGATCAGGATGAGTTACTAGACTAGCTGATTCTATCAAATCTAAACTCCAGCCGTATAGCATCAGACCTCAACGGCACATCAGGGGAATGAAGACCTTACAACTGTCTATAAATTATGCCTGGACACACGCACACAAAAATCCCTTACCTTTACCTTTTAAAAAGAGCATTGAGGGATGCCTGCTCAGTTCTAATGCCTTGCGCTTTCCTCCAATTGTCTTTAAAATTAATCTTTTTCTTCTCAGTTGGTCTGAGTTCTCCAAGGACTTTGGCAGACAAGTCTCTCACAGTCTGCAATTCAAGGTTGTTTTTTCCTAGGAAGAATAGTCACAAATCCTCCAACAATGGACAAAAAACAAGGTTTCTCAAAGTGTTGAGCAACCTTGACAAGGAGGATCCTTTGTAACAAGAAACTTCACAACATAGGGCTTAATTCTGCACAAGAAGCCTCAAGTTGGGGAAGGGCTGGAGCATAGATCAGAATGATCTGTACTGAGATTTCTTCATATATATACACACAAAGTATGACTGCACAGAAGGAAGTTTTCTGCACAGAAAACATATGAATTTTGGGTGCAGAGAACAACACTCCTGCATGAAAAATGCCATTTTCTATACAAAGCTCCCAAGTGGTTTATTTGCACAGAGTAAATCCCAAACTGCAAAGAGTTGAGGATTTGCTCTGCACAAATAAAAACTGCCAGTTTAGTTCCAGGACCCCCAAGGATACCAAAAATCCATGGATGCTCAAACCGCATAATATATACTTTTTGTTATGTGCTTTCAAGTCATTTCCAGCTTATAGCAACCCTAAGGCAATCCTCTCATGGGATCTTCTTGGCAATATTTGTTCAGAGTCTTCCCCTGAGGCTGAGAAAGTGTGGCTCATCCAAGATCACCCAGTGGGTTTAAATGGCCAAAAAGGGATTCAAAGCCTGGTCTCCAGAGTCACAAACACTCAAACCACTATGCCACTATACCAACTGTGGTGCACCTATGGCACAGGTGCCAGAGGTGGCACTCAGAGCCCTCTCTGTGGGCATGCGTGCCATCGCTCCAGCACAGAGTTCACCAGAGATAGTACCTAGAAAGCCAGAGGAATGTGGCACTTTGCAGTAAATAAGTGGGTGTTGAGTTGCAGTTTGGGCACTCAGTCTCTAAAAGGTTCACCATCACTGCACTATACAATACAGTGGGTCCTTGGTATCTGCCGGGGTTTGGTTCCAGGACCAGCCATAGATAACAAAATCCATGGATGCTCAATGCTCAAAGCCTATTCTATACAGTGGCATAGCAAAACGGTGTCCCTTATATAAAATGGAAAAGCAAGGTTTGCTATTTGGAATTTATATTTTTAAAATATATTTTCAAGCCGTGGATAAAAAATCTGTGGATAAGGAGGGTCGACTGTATATACAGCGGCATAGTAAAAATGGTGTCCCTTATATAAAATGGCCAAATCAAGTTTTTCTTTTTGGAAGGGAGTATATTTCCAATCCATGGTGAGAAAACCCATTGGAAAAGACAATACTGTTTGGTAAAGTGGAAGGTAGCAGGAAAAGGAGAAGACATTTCTCAACCAATCACAAGTCGTTGACATGATCAGAAAGACATGGTTATCTTGAGTTTGCAAGACCTGAGAAGGGCAACTGATTGCTAGGAATCTAGAAGATTTCACACTCATAAGGTCGCCATAAGTCAAAGTCAATGACAAACAGTCACAATATTACATTGCCACTTAATAGAAAATGGTCATCTTTCTAATGCTCCCGTTGTTTTTTTCTTCCTTGCTACTGCATTAAAAAAAATCTCAGAAGTTCCCAAGCAAGGAGATGAGCTTTTAGAAATTCAGCAAATCATGGTCAAAGCAGCAGACACCAATCCATCAAAGAGATTTCTTTGTCCTCCTGCTTGCTGTTATGTCACCAAACTTTTTAACATTCAAGCTTTAGTCTAACTAAATATTTATTAATGTATAATCCAGACAACATTGCTTCAGCATGACAAAAGAGATGGGGAATTACACTGATTTGGTATACAGATCACTGAGCTTTGCAACTGGAACATTGATCCACAAGGCAAAGCTGAGGCAATACCCTTCAAGTGGATGCTTAAGTCACGGAAGCCGATAAAGAATCAATTCCTGAATCTCCAGTGCTTTTACTGATGTAAAACCAACTTTGTTTTTCAAGTATTTACTGGATCACACACACAGCTCAAAAACAAATAGCCAAATCAAGAAGAGCACAGAACAAAGTTCCCTGTGTGTTGGACTACAACCCCCATCACCTGTCAGTATGGTCCTGTTGGGTGGAGCTGATGGGAATTGTGGTCCAAGACAAGTGAGTATGCTGGGTGTGTGGAAGACTGGTATAAGCAATCCTGAGCTAAACATTTGGCTCAAAGGCTACATCTACATTGCAGAATGAATGCAGCTTGATACAACTTTAAGTGCCACACACCAGTGCTATGGAATCCTAGGATTTGTAGTTCGGTGAGATACTTAGCCCTCTCTGTCAGAGAGCACTGGTGTCACAACAAACTACAAATCCCAGGATTCCATAGGATGGAGCTAAAGCAGTGTCAAGCTGTATTAATTCTGCAGTGTAGACTGAGTGGCCTCATCCAAAGGCCAAATCCAAGTCCCAACTAGAGTTGACCCATTCACTCAAATGCTGGATGATAAAGCAAGACTTATGTACTTTCCATTGATTCAGTGGATCTGCTCCAACTGGGATTAGCAACTGGGTTTAGACTAATATTAGACTAATACCAATGACAAGATCTTCAAAAAGAGGTTTACCATGTCTCCCTCTGCCTAATACTAGCAAACATTATCTATGGGGCTAGTGCCGTTGTCTTTGAGAGAGTCTCTGCCAGTGTCATCCCTGTCCCACCACTGCTGCTGCCCAGTAGCTGTTTGGCACATTGAGCCTGGCATTGAGCACTGCTGCTGCCATCTGCATTGCCTCTTGCCTCACAGGGGCATGCAATCCCACCACTGCAGAGAGCTAGCACCATTGGTGGGCAATAATAGCAGTAATCATTGACCCCTCTGTCCACCATGGCACCCACACACAAACACAAAAATTAATTCTTAATAGCAAGTTTTTAAAAGACAATGTCCAGTTGGAATAATGTTGCTTTCACATCCCATCGAAAGCTCAAGAAAGACCCAGTCAACCTGGTTTTCCTTGGGAGAGAGTTCCATAGAATCCTAGACTTGGAAGAGGTCCATCCAATCCAATTCTATTGCACCATCAGATCACTCCCAACACATGGCCATCCAGCCTCTGTTTGGAAACCTCTAAAGAAGGAGACTCCATCATTCTTCAAGGCGGCGTTCTTCCTAATGTTTAAGCGGAATCTCTTTTCCTGTAGGAAACTACATCCATTGCTCCAGCTCCTAGTCACTGGAGCAGCAGAAAACAAGCTTGCTGCGTCCTCAATATGGCATCCCTTCAAATATTTAAACCTGGCTCTCACATCACCTCTTAACCTTCTCTTCTCCAGGCTAAACATGCCAGCTCCCAATGTTTTTCCCTATCAGGCATGGTTCCCAGACCTTTCACCATTTTGGTCCCCCTCCTCTGGACATGCTCCAATGAAGGCCGTTCCTTGTGCGCTGATTAGTTTTAGCTCCAGCCCACCTCTCTCTACAAACTTATTCCAAAACTTTTATTCACTTTGATCATGACAGAAGGCTTGGCTTTGCTCTTTATCCACTCCTTTGGGGTCAAAGGCTGCCTTCTGATGATCAATCAAGCCTTTGATTCCAGAACAAACCTTCCGTCCCTCCACTCTCTAAATCTGTCAATAGCCCAGAGAAACAGGCCTTTGGTGGGATGACAACTCTAATCCCAGCGCTTGAGAAGCATCACTGTCTTCCACCCACTATTTTACTACAGGGGCGGAAATCATGCAACCTTCCAGATGTTGTTGGACTGCAGCTCCCAACAGCCTTTGTCAGCAGAAACAGTGGTGAATAATTATGGGAAATGCAGTCCAATCATCACATGAAGCCCACCTTTATGTCACTAAGGCTGCATCTGCAATGCAGAAATAATCCAGTTTCACACCTGCCACGGTTTACTTCTATAGTTTGGATGCATCCTAAGAACATCCATGCCATAGAGTTATAGTCCTTCGGTCCTTTTGTAATTTACATGGATCCGTCCCATGGAGTTGATTTATAGTTTAGTGAGGAACTCAGAATTTCTCTGCTAGAGAGATCCTCTGCTGCTGTAGCCCAACAAACTGACCCAGAGCTCTCCAACAGAGAATTCTAAGTCCCTCACCAAACTACAAATCCCAGGAAACTCAGACCAAACCATGGCAGTAACACTGGTATCAAACCAGTACAACCTGGTAATACAGATCCATTCTTAGATGCCCTCTTACTCTTCTCCTTAGGCTTCAGATGCACTGCTTTCATCTCCATCATGTTTTGAGGCAAAGACACTCTAAATGGTACAGAAGCACAAATGTCTTGAGGAGGCAGAAGAACTTGCAGATTGTACAAGGGGGCAAATCTAAAAAACAATTTCTTTCGAGCGTATATAGGGTCCATCTTAACTGGATTCCTTTCTGCACTTATTCCAGTCTCTCTGGCCCTGCCCATGGAAACCACTCAGGCATTTCTGGGCAACAATACACAAGCCTTCTGGTATCTCAGGAATCCCTGAAAGGGCTCTGATTAGAGAGGACCAGACAGAAAGGCTGCTCCTGTTCCCCAACTGGCCAGGGAAACCACAGGCAATCCTGCCCCGACGACGGTGGTCTCCTGATCAGTCTAGCTGGAGACTCCATTTAAGATAAACACAGCCCCCCTCCGTGCCCTCGAGGGCATGTGTGCTTTCACTCTCACTCCAGATTGAATGCCTGTCAAGGTTTCCCATTAACCTGAGGCCCCCAAAGAAAGAAAGAAAGAAAGAAAGTCTTTTGCACAACTTTGATCATGCCTATTCCTGCACCAGAGGTTCAGTCAGCATGGTCAATTCTCACATTTTGCTTCTGCTGGGTGCTGAGTGCCTTCAAGTCATTTCCGACTTATGGCAACCCTATGGCGAAGCTATCATGGGGTTTTCTTGGCAAGATTTGTTCAGAGGAGGTTTGCCACTGCCTTTCCCTGAAGCTGAGAGCATGTGACTTGTGCAACATCACTCAATGGGTTTCATGGCCGAGCTGGGAATTGAACCATGGTTTCCATCTCTGGTTTGGAGCTGGAGTGGATGTCACAGTACATTATGGCTTCCAATTCTGGTTTTATGATCTGCTTCTTTGATTTGAATGTCCTATCAAACCATGGTTTTAAATTCCATCTTAGAAGGAAATTATGATTCACTACCAATTTGGATGTCACAATAAACCATGGTTTTCACTTCTGGTTTGAAAGCAACTTATAATTCAACCCAACCAATTTGAACTTCTTATGAAACACCCATTTCCAATTCTGTCTCTGAAGGAAATGAAGACTCGCCCAGCCAATCTGCTCATACCCCAAAAGGAAGGAATTGGGAATCCATTTCCAAACCAACATTTGAAGCATGAGCTGAACGAGCTCAATACCTAACCATAGTTAAGCGTTACGTCTGCACTTGGTTTTCTGCACAGCAGTAAGAGAACGGCCCACCCAGCCTCCTCATTCTCTTTTTCTTTTAAACACAGATTAATACACCTTCATAGCATATCGTAAGATTATAAATTGTCGAATTGATCGCTTGGCAAGCCTCGCTGAAGTGAGTTATGGTACTGCGGTGACCCAGTTTGTCAGTGAGGATGTGAAAGCAGGACATATTGACAGTTTAATTGGCTCAGGAAGAGTTCATATCTCCGGTCTGAAATGCATCATTGGTTGTTTTATCATTCCATCTTATTGCGGGCTTTAAAAGTGAAGCAGATGACAATCTGGGCAGAAAATGTTTCTTTTTACATAAAACAGACGCCTGTCCTTGACATCCCGATGGCTGCTTTCTCCCAGTCCCCTGCCTCTTCTCCTTCACCGTGTTTACAGACTGCTCCTTCTCTGCATTTTAAATACTCCGGCGCAGTCAGAGAGAATTTATCTCCTTGCTTAATCCATTCAGAGCCAGAGACCAAACGCATTTGGCAGGCCCAGCCGTTTGCATTGGAGATGGAAGGGAAGGAGGGTGCAAAGGGGGGAAGGAAACAAATAAAGAGAATGAGAGAGAGAAAAGGAGAAGCCAAAATGCTGGTGCTAAGGAATATAAATATCAGCTTTGGAAGGTAACCTGACGTTTATGACCACCTAGTGAAAACCCGAAAAACATTATCTGGCTATTTTATAGCATTGGGAGGGCAATTGAAATGTATTAAGGACTTGAACTATCAAAGATAACTCCTGCCTCGAGAAGTAATTACAGAAGACAAGAGCTCAACTGCTCTCTTAGAGTGCTTCAGAGGAAAGAAAGCCTGAGAGGACGTCTGGAGTTCAAAAGTCACTCGTGTGCCTTGGAAATAAAGAGAATTATGCAAACAGAGACACTACGCCACAGACGGGAATCGTATGCCCCCCCAAACAATTACAGAGTTGGAAGGGACCACAAAGGTCACCTAGTCCAACCCAACCCAGTGGACCCTTGGTATCCACTGGGGTTTGGTTCCATAACACTCTATAGATACCAAAATCCATGGATGTTCAATTCCCCAAAATACTGAGGCTTGGATGATTCTGAATTTGGTACTTAATGGTATATCTTTATGCTTGAGGATCTTATCTACAGTGCGCCCACGTTTTACACAGGCGCAATATACGTGGCTTTCAGCATATGCTGAAAGCTGCACTGAAAGAAGCCTTGGTATGCCCCGGAAGGAGTAATGGTGCACGTGCCACTCTGCAGTCACAGGCCCCATTATTTTTAACGGGGCTCGAGCATATGCGGAATTCCCCTTATGCGGGTTGGGGGTCCAGAATGGATCCCCCATGTAAGAGAAGGGCCCACTGTAGTTCCTTCATAACTCTCCTTGAAAGTCTCAGAGACTGCGAAGAATGCCCCTAAGGGGTGGCCTCCAGGTGCCTCCATTTTTGCCAAATCGGGGCCACAGCAACTGCACACTGCAGCCCCAATCCAGCCTTTCTAGGGCACAAAACTGGTTCCTTTTTGCACCCTGGAAAGAATGTGACAGACGCGGTGGTGCGGCTTTACGGCACTCCTTTGGCGCTGCATCATGTGGATGCAGCACCAGAGGAGTGCCGTGACACCACATGCCGTGTGGTACTATGCGCCAACTCTGCTCCTAACCCAGCCTTTAAGGCCATTGTGTACAGCAGGTTAGTCTTCTGATTTCTTGACTATAGTTTCCACTTTGCTTAATGACTGAGATAAGGTGCATAAAACTTCACAGTGGATACACAAAATTTGGTTCCATGCACTTTGCAATGGAACTCATCCCTGTCAATTCAAACTTGGTTGTGACAGCAGTAAAAGAGAAAAACCTCCAGGCCTCTCTAGAAGTGTCTTCTAGAAAGGAAGTGCAGATATTCCGATGAAGCAAGAGCATTAAAAGGGAATGCAGACATAGGCACTTTTGCATCCCTCTTCTCTTCGGAAGAGGTCTGCCCTTTTGCCACGACAAGCTGCCCAGCTCTATTTGGTTCAGGAGAGCTGCCACTTTGCAGCCTTCACTCCTTCTGTGATGGATCTGGCAATTTGTTCCGGAAGCTTTCCCAATGAGAGAGAAATTGTGTCCAAAATTTCTGGTCCTATTCGTCATTCCCCTCCCATGGCCAGGTTTTCCAGGCATTCTTGAAACTGCTGTTGGGGAAAAAATTAGCTCATCTCTTTGGGTTCAATGAAACATTACAAGTTAAGGAAAAAGAAGAGAAGTCCCTCATTAAAATTATAGTTTTCAGTTCCAACATAAGTGATAAAACCTGGAAGGATCACAGAACCATAGCTTCATAGAATCATAGAGTTGGAAGGGTTCTCATGGGCCAATGATTCCAATCTCAAGCTCAATGAAGAATCTCCATCTAAGCCCAAACTTTGGTCCTCCAGATGTTTTGGACCTCAGCTCCCAGAATTCCTGACTGCTGGCTAACCTGTCTGGGGCTTCTGGGAGTTGAAGTCCAAAACACATGGAGGACCAATGTTTGAGAATTGCTGATCTAAAGCATCCCCAGCAGGTAACTGCCCAGTCTTTTTCCAAAGATGTCCAGAGAAGAAGACTCCACCATCTCTCTTGGCAGTTGGTTCCATTGCTGATCTCCTCTTACCATTAAGAAGTTTATTCTAATGTTCAATCAAAATCTATCCTCCTGTAATTTCAAACCATTAGACCTGGTCCTACCCTCCAGAGCATCCCTTGAAGTATTTAAAGAGGACAACCATGTTTCCTTTCAGTCTTATCTTCACCAAGTTGAACATGGCCACCTTCTTCAACCTTTCCTCATTTGTTTTGTTCTCCATATTTCTTACGATTCTTCCCCTTCTCTGAACTTGCTCCAACTTATCCAGATCCTTCTTAAAATGAGGTCTCCAGATCTGAACATCTAGAGGACCAATGTTTGGGAACCACTGACTTAGTCTCAACTGCTTTTAGGAGTCTTTAAAAATATTTTAATGTGTTTTTTTAAATGTTTTTATTGTTTAAATTGGTTCTGATTTATTCATTGTCCTTATGGGCTGGGAGGTGATGCAAACATACTTCAAATAATAAAGTAGACCCATTGAATCAGTCCTTCAAAACCTAAGTATATCCCAACGATTGGCTGGATCTATACTAGTTAGGACTAATAATGAGATTTAGACAGAAGGCTTGGAAACATTATTTTGGATTCTTCTTCTTACAATGAGGAACTCATAACTGGACACAGCAGTCCAAATGAAGCCTGACTTGCACAGAATACAGTTCAGACTAAATCCTGAAACAACGCCGCATGAACACTGACATACTGCATACAGTATTAATTTTTTAAGAACAATCTTATATGGCAGACAGAGAAGCCAATGTACTCACCAAGTTCCCCCATTCCACCCCACCTTCTATGTGTGCGGTATTTTCCTTCTGTAATAATGGAAGAGCCCAAGGGGCAAAGCCTTTAATAATCTAATAAACTTTGCTAAGTGAACACAGTAACATACATGGCTGAATGAGAGCTGGGTAAATGCCAGGCGATTCCCCCTGATCTTTATCAGCCAGGAAGCCAATGCAATTTCAGAAGGAAGAAAATTAGATTTAAGGCAGAACAACAGGACTGGAGTCGGTCTGTCATTCAAGCGGTTCTTTCAGATGTCAGGCAGAAACAACACAGAAAACTTCCAAAGGGGGCTGAGTTACGAATGAATGAGAAGCCAGCATTCCTATAACTCCATACTAATACCATTTAAGACCCAAGGAAGAAATTATTCCGCATCAACAAGGTGCCACTTCCAGAGCAAAGAATGGCTGAATTGTTGTGATGCAGCAACAGCTTAAGGGAAAATGTTTCAATTAAAATTATCTGGAGGCCCATCCACACTGCACAGCTGTAGCACTATGGTTTCACTTTAATTGCTCCTACAAGACCCTGGGATTTGGAGTTTGAGGTGGGGTGTTTAAATTCTCAGCCAGAGAGTTCTAGGGACTCCCCAAAATACAAATCCCACGATTTTACAGAATGCTGCCACAGCATTTAAAGTGAAATGAAATCACTGTAACTCCACTACTGAGGATCCCATAAAATTAAAATCAGGAAGGGCCGCATGCAGCCCGGGGGCCAAGGGTTGCCCACCTTTGCTCTAATACCACATTGTCTTTCCCTGAGACCATCCCTATGAACCTTTTCATCTTATTCTTCAGCTCCGCAGGTTAAAACTAAGTAGACGTTTCTCCCTACTCTCCCCCGATGGGTTCTGCTAAAAAGTTCAGCCTATGAGCCCAATGTGGCCACTAAGGCTACCAAAGAGTCTCCATGCACTCCAGAAAAAAAGCAGAAATATTTGGGAAGCAGAAAATTTCTGCTCCAAATGACATATAGCGCCTTTAGCTATTTTGAGTGACCTCAGATCTCTCCATCTCCTTCTAAGTCAGTGGGGTGCATGCATCCCTTGGCTCCCTCTTTTGCCATCTCTGAAAGATCACACCGCCAGTTCCCCGAAAACCTCCAAAGTTCCCCTTCCAAAATTGTTTCCATTCTTTTTTTTTTAAAAAATGGAATGGTCAACAGGAAATGTTTGCCTCCAGATCACAGAAGAAGTCACCCAAATGCACAGAGACACATGCAAAGTCCCACCATTATACAGTACCTTCATAACAGCACAGCAGCTCTATATTACAGGGCATACAAATGTACAGCAGGGCCCAATTTCCCTCCAGACCTCCCCAGTGGCCTCCACATGCCCCCCCCAGACAAGCACCAAAATGCCTCCCTTTTGCTCTGCAGTTCTTCTCAAAATGGCGACACAATATCACTCCCTTTTGCCAAGTTAAGAAATCCTGCTGCAAAGTCGCCCTGTCACTTACCTTGGAAGACGGCTGCATTCTGCATGATGAGGAATTTCAGTTCCATGCTGGCAGACTGGAGGAGTTGCTCCATGTTGGACCGGGCCAAGGCTTGGTATTTCTCCTCCATCTTCCTGGAGCAACAGGTTAAGCCTTTCGGGAGGCATACTTGCAAATCCGCCCCTGCAGGGATAACACCAAAGGCTCATATGAAATTCATCTGTTACATAAAACAAGAACGAATGAATGAAACTAAAGGAGTTTATAAAGCATACAAGAGAAAAATTTGATAAAAACACACATAAAAGAACCATGTTTGCATATAGAATTTGGAGGTTCATATATGGCTTAATTGTATTATTTCAGAAAATATTTTATTGTACTATTATTCTGGAAGATAGAGAAGGAACGTTAAGTGATTTAAGCATACAAACAAAAATTGTACAATTACAAATTGTACTTGTACAAATTGTACAAGTTCTCCCTCCAGTCCATCTGTCTTGGTCCAGGCCTCGGAGGTAAAGAAGAACTGCTGGCCCTCATCCCCTTCCCCTCCACCACTCCCTTCTCCTTTTGTGTCATGTCTTTTCAGATTGTAAGCCTGAGGGCAGGGAACCGCCTAATTAAAAGATTGTATGTACAGCACTGTGTAAATTTACAGCGCTTTATAAATAAAGGTTAATAATAATAATAATAATAATAATAATAATAATAATAACAACAACAACAACTGAGAGGATGAAAACAAAGATTATGCACTGCCATATAAAAGGGTCAAAGAGTAGGAAATGTAGAGAGTTGGTTGAATACAAAGACGAATAAGAACTTGTCTGTAAATATTGAACATTGGATAAATTCAGAGGATAAGGCTATCAAGGAAGAAAGTGCAAAGGCTGACCTACTGTTGAACATAAACAAAACAAAAATAATGACAATGGAGAATCTTGACAAATTCAGCCTAGAAAATGAAGACACAGAAGTAGCAAAAGAGTTCTCATACCTGGGATCAAACATTGATAGGAATAAGGACTGCAGACAGGAAATCAGAAGAAGATTAAAAATGGGGAGAGGGGCCATGAAAGAACTAGAAAAGATCTTAAGATGCAAAGATATACATGAGCACAAAAATTAGAATCGTATAAGCCATTGTATTCCCACTCACCACGGATGGATGGGAGAGCTGGACAGTTAAGAAAGACAATAGCAGGAAAATCAATGCATTTGAAATGTGGTGCTGGAGAAGAGTGTTGAGGATGCCATGGGTAGCCAAAAAGACAAACAAATGGGTTCTAGAGCAGAACAAGCCAGAGATCTCCTTGGAAGTCAAGACGACAAAACTTAGGTTGTTGTTCTTTGGACACATCATGAGAAGAGAGGACTCGCTGGAAAAAACAATAATGCTGGGAAAGGTAGAAGGAACTATAAAGAGAGGAAGGCCACATGCTAGATGGATGGACTATTAAGAAGGTCACAGGTATAAATATATAGGACCTGAGCAGAGTAGTGGAAGATAGGGAGCCTTGGAGATGTCTCATCCACAGGGTCGCCATGAGTCGAGATCAACTCGAGAGCAGTTAACAACAACAACAAGGCTATCAACATTGGAGGCCCCTGGACTAGTAGAGCAGTGAATCCAATATACATTTTACACTGAACTTTAAATGAGGTTCTGAGTCCGGCTTCCCCCAAAACAGGATCTGCATCTTGGTAATCTCTTTTAAAATGCAGGGGGGAAAATCCAGAGTTGATTCAATGCCGCCCCAACATAAGCCAGTATTACCAATGTATCAATTATATCATCTGCTCTTGCTTCATCCAGTTTTACAAGCGTGTTTCACTCCTTGGCTAATTGCAGGGAAATGTCAAACATGCCCTTGCCACAACTCCTTTGCTCAATTAAAAATAAAAAGCACATAAAGGGGAAAAAAGAAAGAGACAAGAGAGATATTAGCACCAAATGTAGTCTCTATCTGCTTGCCCAGGGTGAGAAATGATGGTTCAGTTGCACAGGAATGAATAAACCAGCAGGGCTATCTATGCTGGCAAGAACACTTCCCTCGACAAACACAGACACACACATATATATTGCAATTTGACACATCCCTATCACCACAGCAGGAATCACAGAGGGTAGGAAGCCATTTCTGATAATGCACGCTCTGCGCATTATGATAAAATGAGTATAGAAGATGTACCATCAAAGACTATCCAGAAATATGGGAAAGAACCCCTTGGGGTAAATGCCACGCAACAGATTATATGCGCAAAGACCCAGAAAAGTCAAGCAATCTCAAGCAAATCCAGGCTTCAGTCCTGAACATGCCAGAGGAAAGTGCAACTTAGGTTTTGAGGTCAGGCAGAGGGCTTTCTTTCAAGAAAGAAGCTTAGGAAGCTCATGCTGTAGGTGTGATGCCATATTTATGGAATAAAAGTGGCATTCACCCACAACTAAGGCCTTGCAAAGCAATAAGCTTGGAACCATAGTTGAGAATGCCTTGCAATGTCCTTAATCTTTCAACCCTGTACATGCCTGATATTACAGTAGGGTCAGGCAACCAATACATTTCCAGATACTGTAAGATCCTAATTCTCATCAGCTCTGGTCAATTGGCTGAAAAGAAGGTCAGCCAGGAGCACAGTGGAATCTGCTGGCTTCCACATCTGCTTCTTCTTGTTGTGTGCCTTTCAGCACATTTCTGACTTATGGCGACCCTAAAATGAAGCTGTCACAGGGTTTTCTGAGGCTTAGAGTGTGTGATTTGCCTAAGGTCACCCAGTAGGTTTGCATGGCCAGGCACAGATTTGAATCCTGATCTCATGGAGTCCTTGTCCAATGCTCAAACCACAATGCCACATTGGATCCTACCAGGAGCTGAATCCATTCTGAATCTTACTCTAAACCAGTGGTTCCCAAACTTTGGTCCTCCAGAGATTTTGGACTTCATCTACCATCATTCCTGATGGTTGGCCTAGCTGGCTGAGGCTTCTGGGAACTGAAGGTCAAGACATCATGAAGACCAAAGTTTGGGGACTGCTGCTCTAAACTTTAAAAGAGCTATCCAAGGTGCTAAACCTGTTTTATTGGCCAGGGCCCAAACTTTGGCCCTTCAAATTGTTGGACTTCAACTCCCGGAAACCCCAGCCAGCTTAACCAACAGTCAGGAAATCTGGGAGCTGAAGTCCAAAACATCTGCAGGACCAAAGTTTGGGATCACTGGGGTAAGGCAATAGGTTCACTACCTAACTCACATGCAAACCATCAGCCCATACTGGACTAGGATGAGAAATGGAAAAGCCCATTCTACCATACAGTTGCTTTTGGCATCCAAATAAAACCTTGGGTCTCTATACATCTGCCTGATTACAAACATATCCCCTGACAGGCATTTGATCCAGCTCAGAGAGCTCTCCAGAGAGAACCGAGAAGCTAAGGAAATGATTTTGCTTAATGTTCCTTTACTCCGACAATTTGGCTTTCTGTTCTATTGTTGGTATGGGTGGATGTTTCAATGGCGCTGCATGTCACAATGCCATCTTCAAATCCCTGGGGTAAATCCTCTCTTTATTCCAGAGCTCACTGCAACTACTGCAAAAAGAAATTACCCTCCACTTTTACTACACTTCCTTAGTATTCGTGCAAGACTGATTTTATGGCACCTGACCCTTCCAGATTTCCTGGACTGTCCTGGCTGGAACAAGAATGAAACTCTGCTCCTGCAAAACTCTAGGAGTGGCAGCTCTTCTTTTTAGAAAGGCTACAGACCTCTTTCAGAAAGGCTACAGAGGCAGCATGGTATAGTGTTCTGAGCATTGGACTATGGCCCTGGAGATTGTGGGGGTTCGAATCCCCACTTGGCCATGAAAATCCACTGAGTGAATTTGAACAAGTCACAATCTCTCAGCCTCAGAGGATGGCAATGGGAAACCTCTTCTGACAAAACTTGCCAAGAAAACCCTGTGAAAGGTTTGCCTTAGTCAGAAACAACCTAAGTCATTAGTCAAAAGCAACTTGAAGGCAAAGAACAACACAACAGTCTCTTGATTTCTGGCTTGTGTTTCCAAAGGACCTTGGACCCTGCATCGTAAGCTGATCATGCTACTGGACACTCCTTTGGACTGGCACCTTGGATTTAGTGCTTCACCCTACTGACATGGACTCTGAATACTGTATATCCCTGGCTAGTAAGCTCCTATTCACAACTGGGGCTGCTTCTCTCTCGTCTCAAATGGACATTGGTACTTTGCCCCTGGATAGCCTCCAAGACAGGACAAAAACAGTGGTGGTTTGTAGCTCCCAGGTCAGTGAGGCAGTGAATCCACCTCATGTTCTGAATTGCTTTAAAAGGACATATACAAGGAAGTAAATTTATACTTGAGACACAGGTTTAGCACCTTGGACTCCTCCTTTTAAAATTGCATTGAAATCTGAGTGAACTCCCTTCCTCATCAACATGGACGCCATGAGATGCTGAAGGGAAGTCATCCACAAAAACCAGGTAGCAAACCTCCTTAATATTGATACACAGAACTGAGAGGGACTGTGCTGCCAAGCGGGAGCAATCGACACCTGTGTCACCACCTGTCGCAGCTTAGAGCCATGAGCAAAGAGCCAAAAAAGAGAAAAGTCTTGGCAAAAAGTCTAGCCAGTGACCTGGGACAACAGATTTCGCTGCATTTTGGAAAGCTACAAACTATGAAACCTTTGGATTAGTTCAGGTTGCTGTAAATAGACCAGGAAGCCTGTCGTTCTGTGGAATCAACTGAGTATTATTGTTGTGGTTGCAGCATGTATAATGTGCATTTTGGTTGGCCCAATAAAGGCATCACTGTTTTGCGCATTTGGGATGATGCTGTATTTTGCTGTGTTTCTGATTGTTGTTATTACACCCTTTTCCCAAAACCCAGAACCAAAGCAGCTTGAAAATTAAAATGAACACAATATACTTTAGTGAGCCAGTGTGACATAGTGCAAATCTGGAGACCAGGGTTCAATTCCCAGCTTGGCCATGGAAAGCCACTGGGTGCCCTTGGGCAAGTCACACTTTCTCAGCCTCAAAGGATGGCAATGGCAAACCTCCTCTGAACAAATCTTGCCAAGATAAACCCCAGGATAGTGTCATCTTAGGAAACACTTGAAGGCACACAACATTGTTTAAAACACGTAAAAGATTGGCATTCAAGCAAAATTAATCAGCAGTACTAAAACTATTTTGAATATATGCTTTTAAATGTTTGTCTTTTGGGGGGGGAGAAATGTAATCAAAAGAGCACAGCACCCTCTTAAAAGCCCTTTTGCTCAAAATCCTCCGTTCTAAAAGTCTGTTGGGATAAATAAGTTTTTGACCGCCAATGGAAGGATATAATAAGGATGAAGCCATTTTAGCCTCTCTTGGAAGGAAGTTCCAGAGCCTAGGAGCAGCCACCAAGAAGGCCCTGTCTTGCATCTCCACCAACCATACTTGGAAAGACAGTGGGATGGAGAGAAGGCCATCCACTGAAGATTTTGGGTCTTGGGAGGCTCACAAAGGATAGCCTAGATTGAAGCCATATTGGTCATAACCAGAACCCTGAATTGTACCCAGAAACAGACCAGATTCCAGCAGATCTTTTTGTAGCAGTGGAGCGAACCTCCTGACAGCCACATTTTCAGACCCTTGCTTTGCATTTCTCCAAATATTTTATCTCAGGCTTGGCATCGGGTAGCACAAACCATGGTTTGTTTTTAACCACTCAACC
Organism: Sceloporus undulatus; assembly: GCF_019175285.1. NCBI lineage: Eukaryota > Metazoa > Chordata > Lepidosauria > Squamata > Phrynosomatidae > Sceloporus > Sceloporus undulatus. The sequence continues at coordinate 32,432,683 of NC_056528.1, forward strand.
ATGGTTTGGTGTTATCTGTATAGGCTGGCCATAGGTGAGACGACAGTAAAATTTAACAGTTGAGGCTTATGACCCAAAGTATCCATAGAAGGTTATAGAACAAAAGGTTCAGTAGACAACTGGGGAAAAGAGGAAATCAGCCCTGCATTGTGTTCTCTTGTTCAGCATTTGATAGCTTCGATCAACTCTTTTACAAGCCTCTCCATTCTTGCAAAGGCAGCACAAAAGGACCGTTTTTGCAATAAAGTATATTTAATAGGCGGCCCAGTGGGGATGCATTTGCCAATAGGCAGAAAAACATCACGGGGTTGAGACATCACTTTTTTTAAGAGAAAGGAAGGCCGTGAGAGAATTATGAGCCAATTAGATTTGGTTGTGCCATATTTTATCTTAATAAAAAGCTTGCACTTCAATGGTGTGATAAATAATGCAGGCAACTGACACTCTTTTTAAAAAGAAAAGGGAAAGAAATAATTATTATTATAACCCAGCATGGCGCACAACAACAACACAGAGAAGTAGAAGAAACGTATTTGGATTGCGGGCCTTAAATGGAAAATATACTAATCCAAACTGAATAATATTGATCATGCGAAAAGGAACCACAACAGAAAGCTGGACTAGGGCTGCATCTGCAGTGCAGAAATAATCCAGTTTGACACTACTTTATCTTCCATGGCTCAGTGCTATGGAATTTGTAGTTTGTGTGGCACCAGAGCTCTGTGACAGAGAAGGCTAAATGTCTCACAAAATTACAATTCCCAGAATTCCATAGCATGGAGACATGGCAGTTAAAGTGGTGTCAAACTGAATTATTTCTCCAGTGCGGATGCAGCCTAGGAAGTAGATCAGGCACTGAACAGAAGAAGTGACCAGATGTCCACTTCTAGTGTTGAAACACAAGAGTGTTGTTTTTTAATGTTCAACAGTGTAAGGAGCCCTTATAACCAATGTTAAATGTGTATGGCTTCCAGGAGAGGCAACTCATCCTTTTGGGGGGGTCCAGATAAAGGGTTATTTGGGGAATCTAGAGGGCTCAAGGACCCCGTTGTACACTTGTGTTTTGGTGTGCAATGTGTAATTGACTAAGTTAAATTTCTTACTGAATTTTCGGGGATGCAAGGAATACTATCCATGTACCCAGATCATAGATTGAAGAGAAATCACATTAACCTCACAGTCACAGAGTTATGCCTCGATTGCATTACATCACCGCGTTGTGGAATTGCAATATTGCCCAGACCAATGTACATCATGCACTGATGCACAATGCACAGCCATACACACTCATAATAAGCCCTGCACAACTATGTGCAATGTACAATTCACAATTTCTTGCAATGTCCAACATGCCAGATGCAAAATTCCCCTTTCATATCCTTCAACCAAATACAGACATTATGCATTGGTCAAAAAATATACATATGCAACAACTTATGTGTTTGTGTAAGACACCAACGGGATGCCAGGCCTGGTGTAGAAAGAAGAAACCAATAGGGAGGGGAAAGGGGCAAGCACTGATTGATCTGTTTTTTAAAACCTAATTAAAAAGATATAAATTATATACCCACAGCCGCTCAATAGGTGATTAAACAACCGAAAAAGAACACAGGCCAGGGCATCCGTTATCTTTTATCCTCCAGGACACCTTTTCCCATCACTGTCCAAGAGCCATATGTCTTAGTCAAACTGTCCCAAACAGATCAAGAGAGCTGCAAAAGTGATGCTGCTGCTGCTTATTGCTACAACTAGCACCACCATCATCCACTCACAGAGAAGAGGAGGGAAGCATTGAGGATGGATGTCTCCAATGTCAATGGAAGGGTATCAATACATTGTTGGATTTGGCCTGAAGCTATCCAAGATTATGGCCTACAAAATATCCTGAAAGCACTTGAACCTGTCTGATCTTGAAAGCTAAGCAGGATCATCATTGGTTAGTACTTGGATTGGAGACCGCCAATGAATACCTGGTGCTGTAGGATATGTTTCAGGGGAAGGAAGTGGCAAAACCAACTCTGAGTATCCTTTGCTTAAGAAAACCCTATGAAATTCACGGAGTCGCCATAAGTCAACAGAAGATTTGAAGGCACATATATGCGCACACACAACAGCAGCTACAGCTGTGACCAGGACCCAGGAGAAACCTAGAATCTTGTTCTCAAATACATCCTGGGGTCAGCATAAATCTTCAGGCAACTTGAAGGCACACACGCACACATGCATAAGTACCAGTATTCTTCACTTATGTATCTGTTGGCACATGAAGTTTATAGTTTGTATTCTGTATACGGTGGAAACATGGCTACCTCTTGCAAAAATCTCATTTTGCATAGTTAGGGATGTAAATGTTCAACTATGTCCTCCTTGGTATGCAAAGATGAATACAGTAATTTCCACAGATTTCCCCCCATATCTTCAATATTAAAACAAAACAAATCTGTAAGATGCTCGGATGCCATCAAGACAGCCATGCAAACATGTCAGACACATTTTGCAAACATTTCATCCATAAAAAGAGAACGTTTCCAATTTGTAAGGGTCTATAGCCTGCCATATATTTTAATTACGCACATCAATACATAAACACACTTCCTGAAGCCATCGGGGGAGAAAGGGAAGGGAAGAAAGACCTCAAGAAAGCACTTCAGGATGTTGTTAAAATTAATCCCTTGGCAGAAGAGGGGGGGAAAACTTTAAAACAGTCTTCAGCGTAAAGCGATGATCGCCTGAAGCAGGTTGCTGGAGTTTTGAGGGTCCGTTCCTGCAAGCGTTGCTATCAAGAGAGCAACTTACGGGCCTGAAATAATTAAGAGGAGAAAACTCAATTACCCAGCCAATGAAAAGATCTGAAAACTGCCATGCTGAGCTAAATAGGGAAGGAAGAGGGCGGTCAGTAGCATCACTGTTAGCACTAACCTGGAAATATATATACAATATTACATATCTAACCAGGAGGCAAAATAAAGGCCCTGTCCTCCTCCAAATAGGAATTCCGCCACCTCAAAGGAAATTTTCCTTCTCAGACCCCAAATTTTGCACCTGACAGCAACTTAAACCTTCAGCTGCGTATTTAGAAATAGTCTAGTCTAGGCTTTCAAAGAAAAGGGTCAAGCAAATCGACCCAGGGAATGCAAACACAGCAAACAGAAGTTGAAGGCTTTCATGGCCAGCATCCATGGTTTTTTTTTGGGGGGGGGGTTGGGCTCTGTGGCCATGTTCTAGAAGAGTTTATTCCTGATGTTTTGCCAGCAGCTGTGGCTTTGGCAGCTTCAGCGAAGATGCTGGTGAAATGTCAGGAATAAACTCTTCTAAAACATGGCCAAATAGTACCAAAAACCCACAAAAAACTACAGCAAATAGATTTTCGACATCTTGCTCTGTGCGTGTTGTGTATCCCTTCAAGTTGCCTGTTGGCTTATGGAGTTCCTATGAATTTCATCATGTTTTCTTAGGCAAGGAATCCTCTGACTTTGCCAGTTCTTTCCTCTGAAATAAAGCCTACAGCACTTGGTATTCGTAGGTGATCTCCCATCCAAGTACCAACCAAGGACTGACCCTGCTTAGCTTCCAAGATCAAATGGGATCTGGTGCCTTTCGAATATTTAGAGCCCATGCTATAGTGTGTGTGTGTGTGTATGTGTGTGTCTTCAAGTTGCCCCTTGATTTATTCGATTACGGAGATTTATGGAGCCAGCTTTGGAAAGGAGATGGCCACCTTAAGTGTAATTGCTCTGCAGAGATTTCCAGGATGGGTCTGTTCCAAGATGGATAAGCCATGGCTCTCATTATGGCTCAATATTACTATGTTCTTCCACGAACAGAAAACTCAGCCAAGCTCCATGTCAGAAAGGCAGCACAGAAACAAAATCCAGAAATCAAGGGTGGGTAAATGTGGTGGGTCTAGGAGTCAATTTTCTCTCTCAAGGACCACCCAAAAACAGAACTGGCTGCAAAACCACTTTCCTAGGCAGGTGTTTTTAACTGTTAAAATGGGGTGAGCAATTGCATGAAAAATGGAAGCCAAGTCTTCCACCAAACCTTTCTGAACCAACTGAACCAAGACATCAAGCATGCAACTGAAGCGTGCAACATTCACACACAATGCGCATAAGGGTGCTGCATATCCACAAGCGATGGCCCAGTTGGTCCAGAAAGGTCTGCAGGAAGACTTGGTTTCCATCTTTCATGCCCACCCCATTTTAACAGTTAAAAATACTTGTGGTCTTGCATCGCTTGTGAATATGCAGCATCCTTATGTGCATTGCATATGGGTGCTGCACACTTCAGTTGCATGCTTGATGTCTTGGTTCAGTTGCACAACACTTCCATTCAACACAAGGGTTGCATTGCACAATTAATGTGTAACTCTACTGATATATATGTATCTGAGACATATTCTATATATAGAGAGAGAGATTTATCTTGTTGTGTGGCTTGAAATTGTTTCCAGCTTATGGTGACCCTAAAGTGAATGGGGTTTTATTTGCATGTTTCTTCTTCAAAGTGGGTTTACCATTGCCATCCTCTGAGGCTGAGAGAGTGAGACTTGCCCAAGGTCACCCAGTGGGTTTCATGGCAGAGCTGGGAATCGAACCCTGGTCTCCAGAGTTATAATGCAACACTCAAACCACTATACAACACTATTCACTATTTAACTACGATTCAGACCAACAAAGGCAGACAAGTCCGACAGAGATCACTTTCAGTTTTGCACATCAGCAAATCTTCCTGGCATCGCTGGCTCTTAATTCTGCCTGTCCCTTTCTACTTTCCCCCATACATTACACCTTTGCGCAACCCATTTGTTATTCTCAAAATGATCTCACTTAAGCCTACTTCAAAAGAACTTACTGGATTTGCAAACTTATCCCCATGTGCCGAACGGATTACACCTAGCGCATCTAGATAGACCTGCTTTTCGCTTATACATAAAAAAAATTAATAGGGTAAGAGTTTCCACAAAATAAGGGCTAAAATAAGCATTTAGGGAGAGAGGAGGGAGATCAATGGGAAGCTTAACCCTTCAGTGGATTTTTGCTAAGATGGACAATTGGCAACTTACAAGGAATCATTCAAGAAGTATCAAAAAGGGAGACAGATTGAAGAGGGCTGCACAACTGCAGCCCCCAAACTAGAGAGATTCCACACAGGCTGCATGCACGCTGCAGAAATAATCCAGTTTGACACCACTTTAACTGTCCTGGCTCAATGCTGTGGAATTCTGGGAACTGTCGTTGATTGCAGCACCAGAGCTTTGCACAGAGATGGGAGAGAAGTCCACCACCAAACTCCCCCATCACTACTACTAATAATGATAATAATAGTAATATTTTATTATGCAGTCACAAATCCATCAAGCCCATCTTTACAAGTATAGCTCAGGCTCTGGGCTAAAATCCAGCCCTCTGGGCATCCTCAGAAGGCCATTCCCCCATTCCCACAACATCAGTTGCATCTGCAATGCAGAAATAATTCAGTTTGAAACCATTTTAACTGCCATGGTTCAACTCTATAGAATTCTGGAACTGCAGTTTTGTGAGACATTTAGCCTTCTTTGTCAGAGACGTTTGGTGCCAAAGCAAATTCCCAGAATTCCACAGCCATGGCAGTTAAAGTGGTAACAAACTGGTTTATTTCTGCAGTGGGGATTGAACCATCATCATTTTTGCTACTGCCTACTTCCCAACTTCAGGCCCATGGGTAACCATGCAAGACATGGTTAAATTCTCAGGTGGTCCCCATAGCCCAACATTTTGCGGCCAACATTTCTGGTCTAGTTGCCAACCTTTTGCAAAAAGGACAAAGTACTCCACTCAGCATAAGGCCATCTTCAAGCAGAAGTCCCTTTAACTTTCCCAAACGCTTCTTCTCCAAACATTCCCATGAGCAGGAATTTGGCCATAAAGCACCTATATTCTCACTGGGCAATACTGCCCCCACCTATCCACATACACACACAGAAGATTCCTGACAACATTATACATATTTTATGTCCATGTATCTCACACAGAGTTTTATGTATGCATGCAATGCAGAAGTAACAAGACAGGACTGGTGTAATGGTCCATTAGGTCACCATCCGAGCATTAAGACGGCACTTGTGGCTGTGGATCATAAAGGCCTCATTGTGTGTGTATCTCTGCACATTTTTACAATTGATCGGTATGTCTAGACTGCTCTCGCTCCTGGGGTGCATTAAAACTTCTAGGGAAGTGCCTACAATTGAGTCCAAATAATAGCTGAATACCTCTGGTCTGGAGGAGGAGAAGTTGGGAAATAACAAAAATGATGATGGCTGAATCCTCACAGAAATAAATGTCGGGTCGCCAGGCTCTCACCTGAAGCTGAGGCTTTGTGAGATATTTATCCTTCCTGTCAGAAAGCTTGGGTGCCACAACAAATTACAAATCCCAGGATTTCCCAGCATTGAGCCATGGCAGTTAAAGTAGTGTCAATCTGAATTAACTTTGCAGTGCAGCCACAAGCTATAGCAGAGTGTAGTCAAAAGGGTGTGGACAGGTGCCAACCAGGCAAATGTTATTAAAGAGGAAGAATATACAATATTCTTGCATTATTGTAGTAAACACATAAGCATCATTGTTAAGTAAGTATTCACAAGTACTTTCTTAGTTAGTCTTTTTTGTTATTCAGGTCAGAGACTTTTTGTGTGAAAGGGACATGCCCTACACTTCGCTTCTGGTTCCGTAGCATTGAGCCATCACAGTTAAAGCATAGTCAAACTGCATTATTTCTGCAGTGCAGATGCAGCCTCCGATGAAGGCAATAGCAAACCACATCTGCAAAAATCCCTAAAATAGAGTTGACTTGAAGGCACACATTTTGCAGGAAAGGCAGGGTATACATAAAGATTAAACACAGTCATGCTAGTAACAAATGCAAGGTTTTCAGAAGCTGGAAGTGTGCTATGTAGGAGAACCCAGCTCCTCTTTTCCCACCCAACACTTTTTCAACCGCAGCAAAAACAAAAGATTCGAAACAGAGACCGGAGAGTCTCTTTCTTCATCACGTTGAGCTTGAGGTGCCCAAGGACAAAGCAATTTTCATCCACTGATGTTTCATCTGTGCAGCCCACCATTTCAGGACCTTGCTTGAAACAGATCACCAGCATTCACCCAAGAAGGTCAGCCGTCCAAAGAAGGGAATGTAGTGGATGTCACCCACCAGGAGCACTTTTTCAAATCATTAACAAAAGCTTTTATTTTTGACCCAGTTCAGAACTAATTACAGAGGCGGTGAGTTGGGTTTTGTTTCTTTCCTTCCCCATGCCAGCTACTGAAATGTTTTAAAATATTAGGAGTCAAATGGTCACTTTGCTGGCTGGAGGCGCTCGGTGCACATGGTCAGCTCTGTTCAGGAGCATCTAAGCATCTCTCCAAGAGTGGCAGAACCAAAGTTTGTTCCACCAGAACCAAAGCAACACCAGACCCATTTATTCCAGTTCCAGAAGCAAGGAAAGATCTGTTCCTGCTGGGGTTCACAGATCCAGCAAATCTGTTCCAGGATTTGGCCCGAACTTTAAAGGCACTAACTGAGTATGGAACACCTGTGTCTTCCACAAACAGGTTCCAGATTTTTGATACTTCCTTGAAAGTTCAGAGCATAACCCAAAGGGGAGCCGCATAGATCCTTCTCCAGTTGCAGGGATCTAAAATACAGTGTAGTGGTTTGGCCACTGGAGTGACTCTAGAGACCAGGGTTCGAATCCCGGCTCAGCCATGGAAATCCAGTGTGTGACTTTGGGCAAGTCACACTCTCTCGGCTTCAGAGGATAGCAATGGCAAACCACCTTCAAAGAAACTTGCCAAGAAAAGCCCAAACAGCAACAAAATATGGATGAACTTACTTGGAATTTTTGTGTTGTGTTTTATCACTTGATAATGGTTTGAGTGTTGGAGACAAGGGTTTGAATCTCTACTCGGCCATGAAAATCTACTGGGTGGCCTTGATCAAGTCACACTCTCTCAGCTTCAGAGGAAGGCAATGGTAAACCCCCTCTGAACAAACCTTGCCAAGAAAAGCCTGTGATAGTTTTGCATTTTGTTTGTTGTTGTGTACTATCAAGTCAATTCTGACTTATGGCAGCCCTAAGGCGAACCTATCACAGGGTTTTCAAGTTTCTTCAGAGGGAGCTTGCCATTGCCTTCCTCTGAGGCTGAGAGAGTGTGACTTGCTAAAGGCAACTCAGTGGGTTTTCATGCCAAACACATATTGGCCCATTGGCCATCGCTTCTGCACTGCATTCATACATAAAACTATGCATAAGATACATGAGTGTACATGGCCAAGCCAGGATTCCAACCCTTTTCTCTAGAGTCACAGTCCAATGCTCAAACCGCTATGCCACACTGATTTAGGGTTGCCAAAAGTTGGAAATGACTCAAAAGCACACAATAACAAAAACCTATTTCATCACATACGCACACAGCAGTTCTCCAGCATTTTCAAAAGCCAGTGTCGTACCAGTTGTACAGACACAGAAGGCGCATGAAAAGCTTTTTTTCCCTACGGAGTTTGCAAACCCCTGGGGAGGGGAAATCTAACAAAATCTCTATTACAACATCTTTGTTCTCCTGCAGGGAAACATTTCACAGAACCCACAGGACTCTTTCTCTCCTCACCCCACAAGGAACAAGCAAGATTTCTTGCAAGGAGGGGCAGAGAATTAAAGGACTCCCATTCTATACCATCCAGCCAACAAAATAACTACCATCAGCACACAGAGAAAGAGCAGAATGCAGATGGTCTTACTTCTCCCTGTGGGCTTTTGGTGACAACAGTCTATTTTTCCTTTTTAAAAGTCTTATTATTGAAGACTTTTCCTGCAGCCTTCCCAATGCTCTAAGACTGCAAAATCCATCATCCCTTACTGCTGGCTAGTGCTGATAGGTACAGCCAGCACAGCATAGTGGTTTGAGCATTGGACTATGACTCTAGAGATCAGAGTTCAAATCTCTGCTCAGCTTGGGCAAGTCACACTCTCTCAGCCTCAGAGGATGGCAATGGCGAAGAAACCTGAAGAAACGTGCCCCTGTGATAGGTTCGCCTTAGGGTCTCCATAAGTCAAACATGACTTGGAGCCACACAACAAGGACCTCCTGAGCCCAGTGCTGTCTGACTATTTTGCATTTAAAACATTTACTTGCTCTTTTCATTTTGAAGTTGTTCCCATTTGTTTTCCAACTGGCTCGATTTGTAGGCTGCCCCGAGACCTTTCAATACCGGGCAGGATATAAATATTTTAATTGATAAATAATCAAACATAGCGGCACTGACTGCTGAGCAAGCGGACCCAGGATTACTCAAGGGAACCAAATGGTGCATTCGTAGATTACAATGGAGAAATGGCTCCATCGTTCTGCCCTGTGAGTTCCTGGAGGCCTTGCGGAAGCTGCTACTTGAAGCTGAGTTGGAAAAAGATACACACACACACACACACACACACAATGATACCCAAGCTCTGGATGGGGGAATTCTAGGGAACGTTATCCAAAATAAAAGGAACTTTTCCAAGCTCTGAGTATGGGATGCAGGAGCAAATGGATCTCCCTTTAATCAAGCAAAGGTTTTAGTGCCTAGATCCAATGAACAAACATGGGTCATTTCACTTGCTAGACATGACTTGAAGGAACATAACAACAAGGAAACTGGGGCCCTGTACAGACTGGCACTTTGGTGCGAGTTCAATACCAGCAAAAGGGCTCAAGCTCGACTCAGTTTGGCATCCTTCCGAGGAGGAGGTGGCTAAAATGAGGACTCAGATTGTTGGGGGCAATTAGCTTACACTTTGTAAGCCGCTTAGGGAGTGTTTAAGTACACTGATAAGTGGTATAGAAATGTACTTGCTATTGCTATTTGGGCCAGCTGGGGGGGTGGATTCAGGGCGCCATGACACCGCATGGCACTCCACGCAACATCACAGCACTCCTCCGGCACGGAGTCCGTACAATGCAGTGCCGAAGGAGTGCCATATAGCCGTGGCACTGTGGCTATGGTGCTCTTTCTAGAAAGGATAGATCAGGGCCTTGGCATGCCATTGCCACAGCCTCGATCCTGCTAGGTGACCCTGGGCAAGTCACACCCTCTCAGTCTCAGGATAGGCAATGGCAAACCTCCTACGAACAAATCCTGCCAAGAAAACCCTATGAAATTCAGGGGGCCTTTGTAAGTCAGACAACTTGGTAACACACACAAAGAACACAACAGTTGCTCAATATGTTTCACAGAACCTGCATTTCCTAAATCTCCAGTCAACTGTCTAAGCACAGCATCACATTGCTTTCAATTTTATCTCCACATTAACAGATAAAATATTGGGATACAAATGTTTGTAAATGAATGGATGGGATATGGAGCTTCTCGGACAGAGAAGAAAATGGAAGGTCTACAAGAATTCACCCTAGATATTGAGAGCATTGAAACAGTCCAAGAGATCCCATACCTGGGATCAAATATTGATCAGACCAGAGACTGCTGTCAAGAAATAAGAAGAAGACTAGGATTGGGAAGGACAGCTGGGAAAGAAAGAGACAAGATCCTAAAGTGCAAAGATGTACAACTGAACACTAAAGAGAGGATCATCCAAGCCGTCATATCTCCCATCCGTATGTGCGGATGTGGGAGCTGGACATTGAAGAAAACTAATAGGAAGAAAATATGTGACACCGGAGATTTATTGTCTTCTTTCTCCCAGGAAGGGACCCAAGGAGGCTTACAAGAGAAAAACATTTCAACATCGTTACCACAAATGGCCAAAAAGACAGACAAATGGGTCCTTGAGCAGATCAAGCCTGAAATCTCCCTGGAAGCCAAGAAAATAAAGCTGAGGTTGTCGTACTTTGGCCACATCACGGGAAGCAATGAATCGCTGGAAAAGACAATGACGCTGGGAAAGATGGAGGGATGTAGAAAGAGAGGAAAGATGCACACTATAGATGGATGGACTCAAGGAAGGAGAACATATCCATTTGATCTGCCATAATTGATCCTAAAGAACACCCCCACTTCCGACTCAACAGTATGGGAATAGATGACGATCGGACATTTTAATGATTGGTAGCAGTATTGCTGACCGTTTTATAGTTTGTATTTTTGGATAACATCGTATTTGCATTTTGTATCGTTGAATTTTTGGCTGTAATCCTGCCTCAATCTGCAGGGAGAGGCGGGAAATATAAATAAAATTGATGATGATGATGAGGAGGAGGAGGAGGAGGAGGATGATAGGCCTCCCTGAGCAGAAAGGTAGAGGACAAGGGGGGCTTTGGAGATGTCTCATCCACAGAATTGCCATAAGTCAATGTCAATTGGAAGACAGCAAACTAAGCGACTTAGGGCTCGTCTAAGGCAAGATTCAGTAGTGGCTTGAGAGCTGGACTATGACTCCAGAGACCAGGGTTCGAATCCCAGCCCGGTCACGAAACCCACTGGGTGACCTTAGCCAAACCACACTCTCTCAGCCTTCAAGGCCATGGCAAGCCTCCTGGGAACAAATCCTGCCAAGAAAACCCCATGTAGGTTGGCCAAAAGTCGGAATGAAGACACACAACCACCACAAGGTCTTGGAAAAGGAGGGCCTCTGGGGGAGCAATGTCCCAACCACAAAAGAGGGCAAGGCCCCCAAAATGCAAGGCCTTGACAACGAAGGCAGGGCAAAGCTCAAGACACTCAAGAGCTCAAAACAGGCTCCCAGGAAAGAGACCCCTGCTCCTTAGCAATGCTGCAAAGAGCATTTCAGACTCCCTCCTGGTCAGAAGGCGGGGATGGAGGAGGACGTGTCCTGGAAAAGGAGGACCTCCGGGTGACCAAGTGTTCCCCAAAATCTAAGACCCTCCGCTCCAAACACTCAAGACAGATCCAAATTAAGCTCAGTGATGCTCCAAAGGGAGGACGCTTCAGAATCCCTCCCGGACAGAGGGTTGAAATGGAGGACACGTCCTGGGAAAGGAGGACCTCTGGGCTGACCAGGTCTCCTAACCACAAGGAGGACAAGGCACCCCAAAACCTAAGGGTCTCGGCTCAAAACACTCCAGAGAGTTTAAAGGGGAACCCCTTCCATCTGAGTGATGCTCCCAAGGGAATTCCTCCTGGACATGAGGCTGGGATGGAGGACATGTCCCGGAAAAGGAGGACCTCCAGGGTGACCACAAAGGAGGACAAATGTAGGACTCTCAGCTCCAAACAAAGTCAAGAGAAATCCCTTCCATCTGAGTGATGCTCCAAGGGAGGGCACTTGGGAATAAGGCTTGGATGGAGGAGGTGGCCAGGTCTCTGCTTACCTGTCCCCGGGGCCTCGGGGACCCCCCTGGCGCCGGGCTGCAGGGCTTGGAAGGCGGCCCGGACCCGGTGGCAGGCGGGCTGGGTTGCTGCGCCGAGGAGGGAGGCCAGGAGGAGCAGAGCGCAGCAGGAGAGGCAATGCGCCGCGGAGGGAAGAGGCGAGGCGGGCGGCGGCGGCATCGCGGCGGGGCATCCCAGCCCAGCTCCAGGGACCCAGACGCAGCAGCCCCGACGGCAGCCCAGCCCCGACTGAGAGCCAGCTGCAGCAGCAGCCAGCACTCAGCGGCCCAGCCCTCCTGCTCCCCGGCCCTGATTGGCCCGCAGGAAACTTTCCTCGCTTCTCATTGGCTCCCCAAAACAGGGCTGGGAGGGGCAGAGAGAGAGGGGAGCCCTCTTTGGGAATCCCTTTGAAGGAAGGAGCCCCAGAGGCAAGAAGGGGCTGCAGCCCACCTGAGATAGAGTCTCCCAAGGGAAAGGGAGCCTCTGCCCATGGGTCCCTAAATGGCCCAAACTCAGGGCCTGCACCCCAAAAGGAAGCCTTCCAGGGGTGCAAGAGCCCCTGTCTCCCAAAGAAAAGGGAGCCTCTGCCCATGCAAAGTGGGCCAGGGTCATCCTGCATCCCAAAAGGAAGCCTTCTGGAGGTGTGAGAGCCCCTGTCTTCCAAGGAAAAGGGAGTCTCTGCCCATTGAAAGAGTGCCAGGGTCATCCCTTGGAAAATGAAGGCTCCAGGTGCCAGCAGTGGCTGCATGCCACCTGGAAGAGTCTATGTCTTCCAAGGAAAAGGGAGCCTCTGCCCATGCGCTTTGGTTGGAAAATAAATAGCCTAAACTCAATGCCTGCACCGCAAGAGGAAGCCTTCTGGAGGTGTGAGAGCCCCTGTCTTCCAAGGAAAAGG
>NC_056528.1:32445884-32514887 GCF_019175285.1 Sceloporus undulatus
GAGTCTCTGGGTCATGGAAAGAGTGCCAGGTTTGTTGCTTGGAAAATAAAGGGCCCCCTCTTCTTGTAGGCTCCAGCTGAGTTCTGAAAGTGGGCTTTTGGAGGGGTAAGGGCCCCCTTTTGGGGCTTCCCCTTGGCCCTTTAATTCCCTCCAGCCAGGTCTGAGTCAAGGAAGCCACCAGGTGCCAGTCATGGCTGCATCAAACCTGGGAGGGACTGGGTCTTCTATAGGAAGGGAGCCTCTGGCCATGCCAAGGGTCCGAAAAATAAATGGTTCCTACAATAGCTCTCTACGTTCTGATCCTACAGACGAAGACGGCTCTATCTTTGAATTCATCCTCCCAATATCAGTGTCATGGGGAAGAAGCACAGCTTTCTGGGGAAACCTTGGCTGTTGTGTACCTTCAGGTTGCGTCCAACTCTTGGAGACCCTAAGGCCAAGCTATCATGGGGCTTTCTTGGCAGGTTTCCTCAAAGCAGGGTTTGCCATTGCCATCCTCTGAGGCTGAGAGAGTGCGACTTGCTCCAGTCAGTTTCCATGGCTGAGCCAGGATTTGAACTCTGGCCTCCAGAGTCTGTGTCCAACACTCAAAAGCATTACTCCCCGACTGGCCTGAAGTTCCCAGCAATCCAGGTAGAGAAAGAGATGGGTTCACCTTCCCAAATGTAAAAATAGAAATGACTAGGGATGCTGAAGAGTCAGGAAGACGGATTGCCTGCCAGCTTTTGATTAAAACCTCCTTCTTCGTCTCAAGAGTGCTGGAGCTTCTTTTTGGAGCCTATCTCTCTCTCTCTCCCTTCCTTCCTTCCATTTAAGAGCAGCTTCCTCTGCAGACATTATTAGCAGGTGTTTTGTGTTTCGCATCCGGGCCTGAAAAGCTTCATCTGCCAAGTTTTGCAAAAGAGATGTTTTCCTATCCAAAAACACACAAACAGGGAAAGAAGAATGGGAGAAGAACGTTTTGTAGCCACGCTGGAGAAATAAAGCAGTTTGGCACCACTTTACCTTGCTAATATGGACTCCTGGGATTTGTAGTTTGAGGGGTTGGGTTAGGGATTAATTAGAAATGTGAATTTTAACTGTATATTGTATTGTACTAGTATTTTGTTTGCTGTAACCCACCTCAATCCGCAGGGAGGCGGGCTATAAATAAAATACATTATCATTCTTGACAGGGGAGGCTAAATAGTGCACAAAACTACACATCCCAGAATTCCATAGCATTCCTGGCAGTCTAAAATGGTGTCAAACTGCTTTATTTCTGCAGTGCTGCAGGAGCAAGCTGAAACGTGTCCAGACAAAACCAGGCAACCTAAGATAGACTATATCATACCATTTACACACCAAGGATTTCTGAACATTTGCCAATCTGGATGCTCTGTGATAGTTTCTAAAGCGGTAAAGCAAAGCTCCTTTCCAGGGTAAATATATGTTTCTTGCTCACATGAGCAAATGTGGTCCATTTATTAACCATTTTGCATTATACTCATTAGAAGATCTTCTCCCTGAGAGACCCCACATTTTCCCTTGCAAAAAAGCTTGCCTTTGCTTCAAATTAAGTCCCCAGAATTTGAGCATCTCTCCCTTAATGCACCTGACCTTTTTAGTTTTCTTGCAGCATTTGCGGTTTGCATTCAAGCAAAAAGGAGGAATGTGCCGGGCGCAAGAGGAGCCGTTTCCTTTGACATTTCAAGGAAAAGTACAGGCAAGCCACCGTCTTCCTCTTAATAAAGGGCTGCCTAACTAAGAACCCTTAGGAGGAAAGTGACAAAACTGAGCCAAGAGACCACAAGGCAAGAAGGTTCCCTTTTTGATGCAGCCATTGTGACTCAGTCAGAAGGGAACATGTGGCCTTCCAGATGTTGCACCACAATTCCCAACATTCCCCACAATTGGCTAGGGCTGCTGGGATCTGCAGTCCAACAACAGATTCACACAGCTGGAAGAAACCCCAAGCGCCATCCCAAAAGCATTGCTAGGGTTGGCGTCACCCGGTTTGGTAGGTTGTGGTGTCACTCCTCCTTTGCCGTGCCATACAGAACCCTTAGTAATACTAGTTTTGTATTAATGTTACTCATAAATCCTAATTCCCATATATCACTGCATGTATAATGGCAATGGTTGTGACATTAACAACTAGCAAAATTAAAATTAAACCTTTAAATTGCAATATCATATGTGCAACTGAAATGATAGGGTTGCCTTAGGGTTGCCGTACATAAGGAATGACTTGAAGCCACACAACACACACAAATGTAGGATTCAAACTCTGGTCTCTGAGACATCAGGTTGGTTCTCAAGATTTATTCAGAGGAAGCTTTGCCATTGCTTTCCTTTAAGGCTGGGAGAATGTGACTTGCCCAAGGTCCCCTAGTTGGTTTCCACGGCCGAACGAGGATTTGAACCCTGGTCTTGCGGAGTCCTAGTCCAACTCTCAAACCATTACACCACACTGGCTCTTGGAAAACAGGGTTTCTTGGCAACATTTCTTCAGATGGGGTTAGCCACTGTCTTCCTCTAAGGCAAAGAAAGTGGGATTTGACTAAAGTTACTCAGAGGGCTTCCATGGCTTAGCAGAGATTTGAACCTTAGGTTGCATCTACACTGCAGAATTAATGCCATTTGACACCACTATTAACTACCATGGTTCCATCATATATAATTCTGGGATTTTCAGTTCTGTGAGATATTTAGCCATCTCTGTTGGTGCCACAAAAAAATGCAAATTCCAGAATTCTGTAGCATTGAGCCATGGCTGTTAAAGCAGCGTCAAAGTGCATTAATTTGGCAGTGTGGCAGCAGCCACAGTCTCCTAAAGTCTTACTCCAACACTCAAACCACTCGCCCTTTGCAGTGGTACTCCCCCAAAATTCCCTTTTCCCTTGCTCTGCCTTTCCCACGCTATGCTTAAGAGTTTCCAGACCTCTACCATAATCCTTCCATGCTTCACTGCCTAAATCTTAACCAAAAAGAAATCCTTTATCCCTTCCTTGTAAGGAAGGTGCATCATCCCCCACCCTTAGCATTTTCATTGCCCTTTTCACATTCCTTTCTCAGTTGAGATCGGACAGCTGGTTCATACTTAGCTTCTTACGCCCTTAAGTCACACACTCTCAGCCTCAGAGGATGGCCATGGCCATTTTTCTGAGCATGGGACCCAAGGCAGCTTAGAACAAGTAATGGAGAAACAATTAACTGTCATTACTTGGGGCACTGTTAGGGACCGGTGCAATTGAATTACTTCCGACTTTATCTTTGCTTTCCTTTCCTTATTATTTTTAAACCTCCTTAGGATTGATCAGAGAATGGCATAAACTGGGGGATGGGATCCCAGCAAAATGCCTCTAGCAGTACTTTTGGAAAAGTAACTTAAATGAGAAAACATTGCTCATTACGCCAATGAGGTTGCCTTTGTTCCCACTCTTTAGATTATTTTCGAATGGCACTTCGCAACACCCTTGCCACCCAGTAATAAACCAACTGTTAATAATGTTAAATTTCAACAAATTTCCAAGGTCCGCTCTGCCATACAAGAAGGAGACACCTCCAAAACCCATGCAGCTTTGGATGGAGGGCTGTAAGAAGATTGAACCCAGAATCAAGAATTACCAAGTTGCACCAATAATGGATGTCAAGCGCGTAAGATGTGAAAGGAGGGCAGCAAGAGATTCACAAGTACTAAGGCTTCTTCCCAAATCTCATGCATTACGCGACATCAAATTTATGGCCTGATTTGCAGCGGCGGGTAAACACAGCCTGCTTTGGTTTGTGTTTATCTTTTTAATACCAGAAGGGTACATTTCACTTATCTTTAAATGTTAACATGGATACTGTAAAACCTGTTATGATGGGAAAGGCTTCTCTACCCCATAAAGCAGACACAGTCCAGCAATGGGGTCATTTATGCTCAATCCTATTTTGGGATTATGTCAAGTGAGATCAGAACATGAAGCTGCTGGCCTTTGCAAAGCCATAACCCGGCACTCCAGGGAAGCATTGCAGCAACACAGAGCCATAGGTTTGGAAAAGATCCCCAGGGGCCATCCAAGCCAACCCCATTCTGCTGTGCATGGCCTCCTGAGAAGATAGCCATCCAACCTTGATTCAAAAGCCTCCAAAGAAGGAGACTCCAAGGTATGTTTTTAGCGCAATCTTGTTGTAACCTTGTTATAGACCACCTAGTGGCAGACAAATATGATAAAATGTAATAAAACAAAAGGTAAGTATCATATAAACTCTCAGTCATATCCAACTCCTTCAAGCATTCCTCATAAGGCTTTGGTTTCCGGACTTTTTAGCACCTTGGTTGCCCACCTCTGGAGACATCCCAGCTTGTCAATATCCTTAAACTGTAATGTGCAGAAATGGACATAGTATTCCAGGTGAAGTCTGACCGAAGCAGAATCAAATGAGACTATTACTACTACTACTTCCCTCAGTCTGGACGCTATACTTCCATTGATGTAGCCTCAAATTGCATTGGCTTTTGTTGCTGCTGCATCACATGGTTGGCTCATGATAGGGTTGCTGTAATGACTTGAAGCCACATAACAACAGCAAACATGCATGACTTTCAACTGTTCCTTATTGCTATTTTAAAATCCTTTGAGCTTCTTGACGTTGTTGTGTGCCTTCAAGTCATTTCTGACTTATGGCTACCCTAAGACTAACCTATTATGGGGTTTTCTTGGCAAGTTTCTTCAAAGGGGGTTTGCCATGAGAGAGCAGGGCTTCTTAAGCTACTTGATGTTGGAAACTGGCACATTATTTCCCTCTAATATGACTGAATCTGAGTCTATTTGTGCCTAGTGGGTACAACTGTGTTTTTCTTTCCCTAGGAAATTCTCCAAAGACCAGTAGCTGATGGCTCTAGGACCAGCATCGGTCCATAGACCACCACTTTGAGTGGCGCTGGAGTTGAACTCGGTACCAGAGAATTCTAATAATCTTTGGCAGCAATGTTAACTTCATTTCAGGAGCAAGGTAACATGCGGCTCTTTAATGAAGCCTTTGCAGGGTCTACTGATTTTGACTTGAATATGCAGAATTTTCCGGCTTAAAATAGCTTCAAATTGCTTTGCAGGCTGTTTGCTGTTGCTGTGTGCCTTCAAGTCATTTCCAACTTAGCGCAATCCCAAGGCGTACCTACGATGGAGTTTTCTTGGCAAGATGTATTCAGATGGGCAATGCCACTGCCTTCCTTGTCTACACAATTAAAATACACCTTGTCTGCATCCACACTGCAAACAATCCAGTTTGACCCCACTTGAACTACCCTGACTCAATGCTATGGAATTTGGGGGATTATAGTTTGTTGTGGCTCCAGAGCTCTCTGACAGAAAAGGCTAAATATCTCACAAAAGTACAATTCCTAGAATTCTGTACTACTAAAATATTGTCAAACTGGATTATTTCTGCAGTGCAGATGCAACCCTCATTGCAGTCTAATGGAACGTGATCCAGCCCCATGCAATTTGCAGGCGTTCGGGCTTTTGGAAGGATGAAAAACTCCTTAAACTCCACCAAAAAGACTTTGGGGCTTTACAAATTACTTTTATTTAATTGTACTTAAAAAGCAAAAAGTACATTACCAATTGAAACTGAGTATGTTTTAGTGCCTGTTGCTAAATCTGAAGAGGAAGAACTGATTTTACACTTTATTTGATGCTCATTGTGTCAGCTCTCATAGCACCGGTGTCATGAATGCGACCTGTGTATGTGTGTATGCATATTAAATACAACTACAGATTAAATAGCTTGAGGATTTTAAAAAATGGAAATTTTACATTCTAAACAGAAATAACTTGACATTTAATTCTGGGACATCAAAGTAAAATGTCAACATCTGCTTGGGAAATATGGAATAATTACTCCAGGCGGAGTAGTTAACAGGCTTTCTTTTAACCTAACATTCTGTCAGTTGGATAGTTGCAGGGTCTGGCTTCTGACTTCTAAAAGTCAAAATGTATGTCGATTGCAACGGACAGACTGTGTTTGCTTTGATGCTCATGGTTACTACAGCGTCACAGCCTCCAATGTTCCACAGGGACCATATGTAGCAAAACTGTGTCTGCACTGCAGAAATAATCCAGTCTGACACCACTTTAACTGCCATGGTTCCGTCCTATAAAATCCTGGTATGTCTACTTTGCTGTGGCACCAGAGCTCTGTGGCAGAGAAGGCTAAATATCTCACAAAAGTACAAGTCCCAGAATGCCATACCATGAAGCCATGGCAGTTAAAGCCGTGTCAAACTGGATTATTCCTGCAATACGGATGCAGCATGCGCCAATTGTTTTTGGAATATTTGGGATGTCATACTTCCAGACAAGGGAGACTCAACCTATAACAATTTGTTGCTTTCATCATTTTAACATGTTACTTAGATCTTTTCATGTGTCTGCATCCTATAATGTCCGGTAACGGAATTACTAGTGATAATGATGAGGATGCATTCCCATCTCGAACAACAGCGACCAATGTGCACTGCAGCAGCGGACTGAGGCATGCATGGTACATAAATCAATAAAACTGTACTAAAGATCTGAACATGGAAAGGCATTGATGCAGAATTGTAGAAATTGGATTAACCTTGCTGTTTGCTACCTTGAAAGTAAAAAGGATGGTGAGCTCTCCTGCTTTGAAGCAACATCTTGGGTTGACACACACTAAAAAATAATAAAGTAGGATGACAGTGGCCAAAGCTATCATGTACCTTGCCCCAGAGCAAATAATTTCTATTAAGTCTCCCTTGGGGGCACAATCCAATATTTCCACTTCCGAGTATATTTAAAGAGAGCTCCTAAATGATCTATTTTTTGGACTGCAACTCTCCAAATCCCTCGAACAACATGGCCAGAGGGATTTGGAGAGTTGATGTCCAAAAAGGTAACAATTCCAAACTCTATAGTTTTGTGTGGGTTTTTTGGGCTCTGTAGCCACATTCTAGAAGAGTTTATTACTGACGTTTCGCCAGCATCTGTGGCTCTGGCATCTTCAGAGAATGCTGAATTCATTCTCTAAAGATGCCACACAGATGCTGGCGAAACATATGGGATAAGCTTTTCTAGAACATGGCCATGTAGCCTGAAAAACCCACAAAAAACTATGGATGTCGGCCATGAAACCCTTCAACTTTACATATATTGTTTAAAGAAAAAAGCAGCTTAGTGGAGGCTTAACCATATCTCCATCCACCACCTCAGTTGTTATTATGTGCCTTTAGGTTGACTGCAAAATTGTGATAATCCTTTTCCAAGGTGGGGGGTTTTTTGGCCAGATATCTTCAGAGTGGGTTTGCCATTGCCTTCCTCTGAGGCTGAGAGTATGACTTTCCCAAGATCACCCAGTGGGTTTCCAGGTTAGTCAAAGATTCGAACCCTGGTCTCCTGGAGCACGTCTACACTTTGCAATTACAGTGGCTTGGTCCTATTTTAAATGCAACGTTTGCAACCTATGAAATTTTGGGATCTATAGTGCAGGGGAATTGGAATTCTCCCTGTGGTACCTGCCCCCAAACTACAAATCCCAGGATTTTATAGGATGGAGCCATGGCAATTTAAATGGTGTCAAACTGGTATAATTGTGAAGTGTGGATGCACTGCAGAGTCTTAACACTCAAACACGCTGGGTCTTTGAATCATTTATTTCCATCTAAAGAAAGAGTCTGCTGGGGTTTGTCAGTTGTGTTTTGCGCAGTAGTTTGTTTTGTTAAAATGTAGTTGTTTCGTTTGGTAAAAACGTCCACCAAGAAAGCCGCTCCCATATGGCCAAAATCTCATTTGCAAAATCTGAATTATGAAGCACTGGCTTTGCCCACCGATATCTTTCAAGGCTAACATTAGCTATTAAGCTTGTAATGATTAAATAAAATACATTGAGCTTTTTAATATGAGAAAGAATAAATGTCGCTATTATCCAGGAATCCGCAGGAAGGAGTCACTGCTATGAACAACAGCTGCTAATCGCAAAGTGTTTTATTCCTTCCTCTTGTCGAACTGGAATAATTTTTGTGGTCCTTGTTTTTTGCGACATACTGCTACATGGTTATGGATTTTTGGCTCCTTGCTGGGAAATTTACTCTGCAATAGCAAGGAGATGATTATGAGGAAATGCAAATGATGCCTCTTGTACCTTTGTGAAAGGAGGAAAGAAACTAAAAATTAGTTAACCAACTGATTTGCAGGCCATCTTTTGCAAGATCACCAAGTGAGTTTTACCATCAAGCCAGGATTCGAACCCTGGTCTCCAGAGTCACAGTCCAAGACTTAAGATACTACACCACACTTACCCATAAATGAACTTTCTATCCAAGGGTGCATCTTGAGTGTAGAAATTATGCAGTTTGTCACCACTTCAAGAGGGAAACACACCTTTGCAGTGGAAAAGAGGAATGGAGAAGAAATTTGTTCAATTCAAATGCAAATGTTAACGCAAACTTGTCTAGTTCCACATTTTTCTATCACTATGCAACCTGAAACTCCAAAATGTTTTTGGCATTGCACACACACACCAGGACATAAGATTCCTCTGATAGTCAAAAAATAACATGTAAAATGTATTCTCTTAGGGAAACAGCTTGTAAAGAATGTATCTGTTATACAAAATTATTATCATTATTATTATTAACTTTATTTATAAAGCGCCGTAAATCTACACGGCGCTGTACAAAACCAAGTAAAATCAAGAATATAAAAGCCTGCCTATGGCGTACAATCTAAAAGTTAAGGCAACAAATTAAAAACATCATATGAAACAAGTTAAAACAGCAATATCCACTACTGAGTCAAGCATCTGAACAACCAGGACACAATCACAGACTCCCTGGAAACGCTTCCCTAAACAATATGGTCTTTAACTCGGCTTTGGTTAGAGACATGTTTGTAAGGGGAGGAGGTTCCAGGAGTGAGGAGCAGCAAGCGAGAAGGGACAGTGGAAATCCTAGGCTGGGATAGGAGACCTTGGCTACCAGAATGGAGGGAACGAGTGGGGATGTAAGGAGAAAGTAGTTCAGAGAGATAGGGAGGAGCCAGCCCATGCAGGGCTTTAAAGGTGAGCACTAGAAGCTTGTACCGAATGCGGAAGGGAAGGGGGAGCCAGTGAAGGAATGACAACAGAGGGGAGACATGGTCGTACCGGCAAGCGAGTGAGATAATACGAGCAACTGAGTGCTGAACAGAAATCAATGGGTGGAGGTGAGAGAGAGGAAGCCCTGCCAAGAGAAGGTTGCAGTAGTCAAGTCGAGAGACCACTAGGGCATGGACCAAAGTCTTTGCAGTAGAAGCAGAGAGATATGGATGGATTTTGGAAATATTATAGAGGAAAAATCTACAGACCTTGGCTGTGGCCTGAATCTGAGGGATAAATGACAGAGGAGTCAAAGTGAAACCAAGACTGCAGGCTTCCTGAACCGGCTGAATAGAGATATTGTTGACAGAGATAGAAAAGGAATACCGAAGGGTGGGCTTAGGAGGGAAGACAAGAAGCTCCGTCTTAGACATGTTGACCTTCAAATGCAGATGGAGCATCTGGTGAGAGACAGCTGTCAGACAAGATGAAACTTGCTGCTCAAGGCCTGGCGAAAGGTCAGGGGTGGAAAGATACAACTGGGTATCATCAGGGTACAGATGATAAGAGAAACCAAAAGTTTACCAAGAGACAGTGTGTATAGAGAGAGCAGGAGGGGACCCAAAACAGGACCCTGAGGAACTACAACAGATAGGGGAACAAAGGACGAAGTCTGGCCACCCGAGACCACTGCAAAAGATATCCGACAGGTAAGATTTAAACCAATCGAGAACGGAACCCGAGAAGCCAAGGTCAGAAAGTAAGTCAACTAAAAGACAGTGGTCCACGGTGTCGAAGGCCGCAGACAGGTCAAGGAGGACAAGGACGGAGTAAAGGCCATTCATCTTGGCCCGCAGGAGATCATTCGAGATCTTGGTGAGGGCCGTCTCTGTGGAGTGCCATGGGCGGACGCCAGACTGGAAAGGGTCCAAAATGGAGTTGGTTTCAAGAAACTCAGGACAGCGAGAGTAGACGACTTGTTCCAGAACCTTAGAAAGAAAAGGAAGAAGGGAAATCGGATGATAGTTAGACAAGGAAGAAGAGTCAAGAGAAGGTTTTTTCAAAATGGGGAAATGCATGTTTAAAGACCGAGGGGAAGGAGCCAAAAGAAAGAGAGAGGTTAAAGATGTAGAGGAGGGAGGGCAAAAAAAGAAGGAACTGTGGAGATTAGAAGACGAGAAGGGATTGGGTCAAGAGAACAGGTTGTGGGTTTGGAAGAGTTCAGCAGAGTAAAAAGTTCATCCAGAGAAACGGGAGAAAACGCAGAGAATTTGTTAGTAGGAGGAGTCAGGAGATTAGTGGTGGGAACCAAATCAGAAAGAGTCAGCTCCGACCGAATAGTAGTGATCTTTGTAATGAAATAATTAGCAAAATCGGAAGGAGAAAATAATGAAGAAACAGGAGGAACAGAAGGTTTTAGTAGTGTGTTGAAACAAGAGAACAAACGCTGTGGGCGCCTCTTCTTGGCGCAGATCAATAGTTTATAATAATTCTGTTTTTTCTGTTGTGTACATAAGTGTATGCATTAAGGGAGATGCACACTATGGTGCATATTAATTTTTCTGCGGCTTTATAAAATACATCCAAACGATTGGCTAAACCTCTCAGTGTTTGTGACAAGCAAAACCTAAGACTGGAAAAATGAGGCAGTGAGGCAAACCGAAATGACAAATTCCTCCATCTCCAAGAAGAGGAAGGTCTATATCTCCTTGCAAGCAGGGAGCTTAAAACAAAATCCCTGGTATCCCCCATTTCAAGAATTTCAGTAGCAAGGCTAATCTCTCCACCAGGATTGCGTTCCTCACTCCTTGGGCTGAGCCTGGCTTTCCTGAAACTGTGGTCCAAAACTTTTTTGGGGTTGCCCATTTAGCCTTGCTTATCCTCTATGGTGGCTTCCCGAATTTGCTATGTTTTTATTCCCATCTTAAATGCGTAAGTGTGGCGAAGTGGATTGAGCATTGGACTGAAACTCTGGAAGCCAGGGTCTGAATCCCAGCTTGGCCATAAAACTCACTAAGGACTTTATCATAGAGAGAAAAATTGCAAGTTTAAACAGAGTTTATCCCATGAAAATTGCGCAATTAATATTAAATTACGTTTTAAGATTTTCAGACACAGTGCGATAAAAGAGCCATTGTCCCAGGAATAACCAAGCAATAAACAGCAAGAAAATGTTTTTGGGATTTTCCTGTGAATGATTTGTTGCTGGTTATTCATGGGTTAATGGCACTTTAATCGCTTTTCAATGCAATGTCGTGTGAAAAGCTTTATCGCAGTTGCCAGATATTCCCAGGATAATGGCTGTTTAATTGCAATGTTGTGTGAAAATCTTAATTGCAAATGTGCGATTTTCACGGAATAAACCCTGTTTATACTTCTAATTGTCCCACTGTGATAGTCCTAAGTGACCTTGGCCAAGTCCCATGCTCTCAAGGGAAGGCAATGGCAAACCTCCTCTGGACAAACCTGGCCAAGAAAACCCCATAAGTTTGCCTTGAGGTGATCACCTATAAATTGGAAACGACTTGAAGGCGAACAACAACAGAATCAATAATGCCTAATTTTCTAGGCAGAAAATATTAATTCTATTATTTTATTATCTGATCCATACTTACAGTCCTCAGCTCCAGGGTCTAGGACCATTATCCATTACACTTCTGGGTCTCTCAATCTGTCCCCATCCTACTCACGAACTGCAAGAGTAACAGACTGGATCCTATCAATTCCTTCTGCAGCATTCGCATCTGTGAAATTTCCAGGGAAGCTGTTGCAACTAGAAGAGCCTGCCCCTGACAACAAGATTTCCCTTAGGATCTGGACCAAGAGAAGTGAGCATTATCTTTGCTAGATGGATGCTTTCCCCCCGAAGGAGCACGCCACAGTGAAAAAATTGAGTCAGTTCCCATTTGCCTCGATGAAAGGCGAGAGATGACTATTCAGGGGAAATTAACCGTGCTGCTGTTTGCAAAGGGATAAAGGTTTCATCCGTCTCTTTTTCAAAGCGGGGTTTAGCACCTGTAAAAGGTAAAAGATTTATTACAGCCCCCGCAATGGGCAGATGCAGAACAGAGCCTCAGAGGACTGACATTTATCTGGTGGACCCTTTGCTATGGTGATAACAGAGCCAAGAGAGATCCGTTTCATTGCAACTGTGCTCTTATCTAAGATTCGACAATGGAATGCACTCCCTCGGAGGGTGATAGAGTCTCCTTCCTTGGAGGTCTTTAAACAGAGGCTGGATGGCCATCTGTCAGGGATGCTTTGATAAGGATTTCCTGCACGGCAGGGGGTTGGACTGGATGGCCCTAGTGGTCTCTTCCAACTCTATGATTCTATGATAATCTATCTGGATGGGGAAATGCCAAGTGATAGAACACACACAAATGTGTGTCTGTGCATCTTTTCTCATGTGTTGTCGTTTTCTCCTGTTTGGTTTGTAACATCTTGCCTGATGAAGAAAAAGCCCATGGAGCTTCAAAAGCTTGCAACAAGTATACAGTATTGTGTGTTTTCATTTCATTCCTTACAGCAAGTAGCCAGAACAGTAAAAATAAATAAATACATATAAGACAGTGGGCTGGGTATTTTAAAACCACTTCGTCCACTTTTTTTGCTCTCGAAAGACAAAGGAAAACCTCCACTGGGGTGTCTCAATTTCTAGAGGGCAAGAGTCTTTGTGAATATGTTTTCCACATCTTGAATTATGAGGGGTTCCCTCCTTGCCAAAGGATTTAAGTTATACCACCGCCGACAGCGTGAATAAAAAGCAAACCTTATGATGGTTCTTTTCAAATGATTTTAAGAAAGCCCTTATTTTTCACTCAGCGATGCAAATGGCACTCTGCCCATGCCTTGAGGCTTCTGTTATTCATCTATTCCACAACTTTAGCCTGATGCAGAAAATAAAATTCTAGGGATGGTGCTGCTGGATTTAACTGCTGTTCCCAGCCCAACTTTAAAACCATTTCACCGCACTTGCTCTCATCACAAAATGGGAACAGCATGGGTTTAATTTTATCTGGTTTTCCACCCTGGAACCTAAAGGAGTCATCAGAGGACTTCATTCTAACAGCAACTTTAATTCAAAAAGAAAAGGGATTTTTCAGCTTTTTAGAAGCAGGCTGCCATCCTGTGGCAGAAAGGAAGGAAAGCATGCTTTAATGTCAACTTGAGAGACCATTATCAGGCCTAACCTTTGCAAGACACACCTGTTTACATAGCAAGGAATTTAAGTGAAATCACAGTCTGTGTGCTTTCTTTGGATTGCATGCTCCATGTTTTAGTTTTCATGCTTCTTAATCCTGCTCAAAAAGGAGGGCATTTTGAAATTCCTCCTGGTTACTTGGAAGGCTGACATGCAGGACATGTCCTGGAAAAGGAGGATGTCCGGAGAATAGAAGCCACATTAGCCTGTTGCAACAAAAACATAGTTTCCTATCACCTTGAAGCTCTTAAACTATTTTATTTTCCATAAATCAATATAGTGTTTTGAATGTTTGTCTAGGACTCTGGGAAACCAGGGCTTGAATCCCTGCAAACCAAGGGAAGCCCACCCTGTGGGACCTTGGCCAAGTCACACTCTCAGCCTTAGAAGCAATGGCAAAGCTTTCTCCAAGTAAATCTTGAAAACCAGCATGATGTATTGGTTCGAGTATTGCACTGGGGACTTCCAAAGTCCCTGCTCAGCTACCTTGCTAAGAAATCCTGGGCAAGTCATACTCTCTTGAATCCAGGGCTCACAGGGGGACCTTGGCTAAGTCACACTCCCTCAGCTTAAGAGGAAGGCAAACCTCTCAAATGCAGAAAATATGCAGTTATGTCAAGTCACTTTCGGTTCCAGGAATCAAGCCAAAAATACAGCCACAGCCAACTTTCACATTTCTGGCAGGGTAGTCAGAACATAAATTGTCACGCTTGGGGCAGTTTGGGTGTCCTTTAGCTTTTTAAAATATCAGGGTCTGGGGGCTTCAAGAGCTAAAACAATGCCAACTTTGCAGATTGGACTAGGACTCTGGAGAGATCAGGATTCGAATCCCCAACCATCCATGGAAACCCAACTTGGGCAAGTCACCCTCTCAGAGGAAGACAAAAGGGAAATCACCCAAGAAAACCCCACAACCGGTTTCATCTTTTTCTTTCTTCCTTCCATACTCCCATTGCAATTGCCTTTAATCTCCCTTTTACACCTGGCTTCAACACCAAAACTATTTCTGAACATCTTTGGGGATGGAGCATTTTTGGCAATGAAGAAGCCACCCAGCACAACCCCACCCAAAAAAATCCGTCCTCCCCAGATCTGTTGCAGCAGACCAAATGTGGTCATTCAGGGAACATCTTTTTAAATCTAGTCCAGCCATAACTTTATTAGGACATCACTGGACAAAGAACTGAACAATCAATGTAGATTTACCTGCCAGCTTCATTAGCTGAAGTCCTCATTAGCATTGATGTTACCCAATTGCAGGATTTGAGCTTTCCCTCTTCTTCAGGAGTTTGGGGATCCATAACCCTTGTGTTAGATTACAGACCCCATCAGCTTTACTCAAGAGAGAGGATAATGGACTCCAATAATTCCCACCACAAAATATTCCCCATGTATTTGTATAAACCAGTGTGGCATAGTGAGCTGCATTGGGACTAGGACCTTAGATCAGGGTTCAAATCATCGCTCAGCCACTGAAATACATTGGGTGACTTTAGGCAAGCCATACTTTCACAAGAGGAAAGCAATGGTGGCCAAACTCCTTTAAATAAGAGATCTTACCAAGAAACCCCCAAGTGTTCCCATGTGGTATAGTGCTTTTGAGTGTTGGACTGGGACTCCATGTAAACTGGAGATAACTTGGAAGCACATTAACAATGTATTAAATGATAGCCTAAAGCGCATCTTTTCAACCTCCTGTACTGTTTTTTTTTAATTTTGCAGAATTTATGTTGGCACTTGAAAAGAATATCCTAGAAGCATTCTCCTACATGAGAACAGAAGACATAATTATCCAAAGCAACATGCAAAAGCCACTCATTCACACTGCTTCCAAACCTATCCATCATGCATATACCATTGTACGAATTGTAGCATCTGAGACAAATTGGTAGCATGAGCTTTCATAGACTTGAGCCTACTTTTTCAGATGCATCTCAAGTCTACAAAAGATCGTGCTACCAGCTTTTGTTCAGTTAGTCTCAAAGGTGCTACCAGATCCCCTTTGCATACTGTTATCGTACATAGTTCTCATAGCCAGGAACTTCATGTTTTTAAAAATGCTGTCCTCAGAATGCATACAACAGCAAAAATACCACCTATCAGGAAAGTAACAGGAGATTCTTGCAGGTCAAGTTTGCCAAACAGAAATTTGGTGGACTTGTATCAGGATGCAGCTTACACTGAATACACGACGTTCTCGTGAATTTAAAGTCACTTGTTAAATCTTGAAGGGCCACTGTTCCTCTCCAAAATTATCAGCTCCCAGGAAAGGCCACAAAAAGCCCACCAAAAAAGTTGTCCACTAGAAACATTCCCCTTCCCAAATATTAAGACAACTGCTTTAATTTTTATTATTATTTATTGCAACTACAAGATTCAGTACTACCATTTTAAATGCATACTAATACTTTCCCGCCCCAACATTTCAGTTACACTCAAAGGTACTTTCCACAGGCAACCTCTCCCATCCATCCTCCATCTCCATAGTACTGACAAGAGCTTTGTCAGCAACGAAGGTCCTGCGGTTTACAGATGGATACCGTGCAATTTTCGTCCTGCTAATCTAATCAAAATTGCATCGTTATCCACCCGACAACAGCAAAACACAAACCACCACAACCACCCTCCATCTTACGCACCGGCCGCCTTTTGTTCTTGCCGAAGAATCTCTCCTCTCCTCCACAGGCCGGGACAAGTGCAATACTGTTCAGAGAACCTACAAGTAATGCAACAAATCCCAACCCAGGGAGAAGTCAGCTCTCTTGCAACGGCCTTCGAAATCAAGGGACAGAAACAGGCATCCTTCTCCCTAACCTGGCCACCATCTCTGTCTCCCACAGACATCAACCCCCACCACCCTCCTGACACCACTTTGGGGGATCCTTTTACCGCTCACAACCACCACCACAGTCAGTTTTGCATGGATTTGCACAGCGACGAACAGCAAGCTGAGATGCAAACCTGCAAAACGGACTGTAGTTCAGCACAGTCTTTCCTAGCCACTTTCCTACACCCCTCCACCGGAACCCCCTAAAAATGATGCTCAGAATCCAGCAGTACTGTAAGTGCCCACATTACAGTAGATTTGGGTGCATTAACTACCTGCACTATGAGCACTTTGCAACTGCTAGGATAAAAATTCAACGGTGCACAGTCTGTTGCCGACGGGATGCAGCAATACTTTGAACTATGGATGTCTCCGAGAATAACACCCTCGACCATGTAACCAACTGCCTTGGTATTTTTAAGGCTGGCTGTCTTGGGTCCCGGCCTGGGAGGAAGGAGGCATATAAATAAAATAAGTAAGTACATTTTTAATGCCTTTCTTTTGGTTATCACATGAGGCAATGCAGTCCAGATCCACAAAGAACAAGGCACCAGGGGAGAAAACCTCAGCCAATGATATGTACTGCCTTGGAGTACGGTGGACTTTCCTCCTTTGGAGGTCTTTAAACAGAGGTTGGATAGACTGCTTTCAGGAGTGCTGTAGTTGTGTATTCCTCCACAGCCCAGGGTTTGAGTAGAAGGCTCTTGTGGTCCTTTTCAACTATAGTATTGTTTTAAGACTGCCTCAGAGGATTGTGAAGCCTCCTTCTTTGGAGGCCTTTAAACAGAGGTTGGATGGGCACCTTTCTGGAGTGCTGTACTTGTGTATTCCACCTATATGGCCACTAAGGCCCCTTCCAGCTATAAGAGTCTATGATTCCTGTAGTCAAGCTGTTAAGGGCACTAGCACTCCTCAATTCATAGCCTAAGTCCCAGGATACAGGCCATTATTGTTTCCCCTTCCCTGTGGGCTCCACCACCACATTCAGGGCAATGCACAAGTTACTTTTACTTGCAATTCCAGCTAATTTTCATCCTCGGAAATACACCAGGGGAAACGGAAGGCGACATAATGTGGCGCATGCAGTAGCATGCTGCCATTGAAATCAATAAGAGCTCCAATATCAGTTTTTTCTGCTTTCGTGGGGGAGAGGGGCAGAATGGATGCACCATGAAAACAGAGGGGGAACTGTATTTCTGTGCTGTTTTGGCAATTTTTTTGTCCAAAAGAATGAGTGTCAAATTTGCCCATGCTACTAAACCAAGGATGGGGATCCATTTTTCAGGCTAGGGGCCAAATGCAAGTTTTAGAAAAGTCCCGAAAAGCTACATTTTGGAAGTGGGTGGGACCGTATTGTAGAGTCCTTGGTACCATTTACTAAGCCTTGGCAGAGGCACTTCAACCTTCTAGAATATGGTTTTTTAAAAGCATAGAAAAGCTGTGTCAAACAATGGTATGATGTGGAAGGTTCTGCACATCTGTCCTAGTGCTGAGCCTCCTAATACAGGAGTACTAGTGCTTAGCATCTCACTTTGTCATTCTTCTCCAGGACCATGAAACTAAAATTCCCAGAAACATGAGGAGTCAGTGAGAAAAGAGGGAACAACGTAGGTCTCAAGTTCTCTTTCTCCTTGAGAATGTACAGGAGAGTCTTTCCAAATTATTTCTGTTAAGCCCCTAAAACAAACTTCTCCCAGTTACTTGTTTCATAACTGCATCTCAAGTTATGTTGAGTTCTTCTATCAAACATACTGTTTCTATTTTGTTTTAGTAGCATTTGTTATCTATCTAGATTTGGCCACAAAATGCATTGTCTTGTTGTACCATTAAGGTAAATACTTTGGATTTGAACACACACATACAGAATTCCAATTGGGTTATGAAGAACTAGAGATATTACAGAACATCTTCATTGTTAATAAGAATCATGGTATCAAAGGTACATTATACCAAGTTCTCAATTAATTTATAAGCACTAAGCATGCAAACCCTGTTAATTTTAATATACACACACACCAGGATAATCTTTTAAAATAATCCTGCCATAGTTGTGGAAATTTTAGTGTGGGGGCAGAAGGAATAGCAATCCCACACTGCCCAAAAATATAAAATGATCAGGACAATTCTAACAATTCCTAATTACAAACACAATGTATTATTGTTGGCATTCCTCAAAACTACTGAGACCTGGTATGCATAAACCCCCATTCACCTACCTTCAGCTGCTGCCACACTGCAGAATTAATGCAGTCTGACACCGCTTTAACTGTATGGCTCCATCCTATGGATTCCTGGGATCTGTAGTTTGTTGTGGCATCAGATCTCTGACAGGCTAAATATCTCACAAAACTACAACTCCCAGAATTCCATTGCATGGTGCCACAGTAGTTAGTGTCAAACTTAATTAATTCTCCAGTGTAGATGCAGACCTGCTTTTCAAAAATTGTGATTACTAGGAATGTGGTGGGGTTCCCAAACTTTGGGAATGCTACTTTTTTTATTTAAAAAATAGGGTGACTTTCAACTCCTAGGATCAGGACTCCAACGGTCAGTATCCTTCCACCAAACAAGGATTCTGGGCATTGTAGTGCAGAAATCTATCAAGTTCTTTTCTGAGTTCCACCTGTTCCCACCTTTTCTGCAAGGTTCAAGTGTTGTCCTTCAGGTCTAGAGTTGCTCCTTTGTAATTCATTTTTTTTTTAAATGAAAAGTACGAAAGTACAAAAGAAGATCTACATGTCCTTTTTCTGGTTCTCTTTCCCATTGCAATGCCACCATCAGCCCCATATGCCAGAAGGAGCATTCAGGGCAGTAGATTCTAAGCTACTTCACTAACTGCACTAGATGCACCTTAGCATAGGAAGCCTTTTTTTTCATGAGACAAGACTGGATGGGACGGAAAGCACACAAACCTGCTTCCCAGGTCCCTTGGTATGGTTTTACCTGGAAAGACAACACAGTGTGCATTGCCATTGTGGCACTGAAGTGCCAACACTGCAGTAGATGCCAATGTACTACCTGCACTATAAGCACTTTTGCACCACTGATGGCTTTTCTCCAGAAACAACCAAAGGAAGGCCTCTTCTTTCTGTAAACAGTAGTAAGCTTTGAAGAGTGATGCTGTACTTTGTGAAACACCTGCAGAAATAAAGGGAGGGAGGAGAGAGAAATGCAACACATCAGAACTCAGTTGTAGTCAGAGAACTACATAGTTGGGGATCGGTACTTAAAAATCTTCAGCAAATCTTACCACTTAAAATCTCCATGCAAAGGGGTCTTGTAGCACATTTGAGACTAACTAGAAGCAAGAAATTGGTAGTGTGAGCTTCTGTAAACTTGAGTCTATGAAAGCTCATGCAATCAGATTCTTTCTTTCAGTTAGTCTCAAGGGTGTTGCAAGATCCTTTTGCATTTAAAATCTTAATTACTTACCATTTTTAGCCCTGCCCACCTATGGGATCAGAGAGCATACTACAAATTGACAACTAAGCATTTTGCAATGTGTGTGAAGTGTACTTGCAGCTTTCCAAATGCCATCCTTCCCATCAATGCTAGCTAGGGGAATCATGATGGGAAGTGCAGTTCAGCAATATCAGGATGGCCAGTTTTCCTGTCCTTGTAACACAACCTCTTAAGCCAAATCCCCCCCCCCCTTTTAACAAAAGCTCCCTTCCCAAATTTTTGGGCTTTCTGAAACTCTACTCCCACCTCTTATTTCTGTCTGTTGTTACAAAAGGCAAGAGATACAGAAGATTCACCAAATGGGCAATGTTGGTCTTGAGGATCCCAGTTGCTAATTCCTACTATAAAAAATGTAACTGGGGAGGGAGGAAAAGCAAAAAAGCCATCTAAAATTATATAATTTTTTTTGGAGATGATCAGATAGCCCATCTTCATATGAACCTGTCCATGAGAGAAGACTCATCACATTTGCAAATGAAAAAAGATTCATCAGGTTTGCAAACTGCTTTGCTCTACTAAGGGTGGGAAGGAGACAAGGAGATGTTGAAATACCAATTCAGTCAGCAATCTGGGCCTCGCTTTTTGCACCCCACAATGGGGGGGGGGGGAGGAGTGTGTCCCAATCCTGTTTATAACTTCTCGTTACTAGCAATGGTTTAGAAGCTTGCAATCTTGCAAACTGGGAAAGCAAAGGACAAAAGCCCACTGGCATTTGCTTCAACTGCTGTGGTCACGCCATCAATAGAACACTATAAGTCCCATAAGCCAAATGGTGCCAATTTTTGTTCGCTCCTCCCCGATTTAAGATTACCAATTTGTTCACAACCTAGATCAAATCCTCTGGTCAGTGGCAGGCAAGCCAGCTGCTTTTTATTCAAGACTTGATGGACTGCAAAAGAGAAAAAAAGGATCCTGAGTGGTCATTCAACGCCTCGCAAGCCACCCTGGTTTGCTTTCAAGGGCTCTGGGTTGTGCCTTGTTTTCCTAAGCTGGGTGGACCATCTGCTTTATTTTTCAGTTGCATGGGGGGGGGGGTTTAAGGCCAAAAGGGAGGAGGTGATCAGAGTTAATCCCATAGTACACTTTTACTACGCCACCCTTACAGGGAACAACAGAGACAAATAACAGCTGTTACTTCTGGGGGGGTGTTGCAAATGGATAGCTTTTGCTGACTTATTTGTTGGCTCTAAAAGTTCAAAGAGATCCACTGAACTGTGTTCATAAGAGAATGAAGTCTATACAGGGTATCCATTTTAAGATTTCCCCCAAGCCTCTGCAACTATAACATTGTTGGCTAAAAAACTAAGTCACTGGAGATGATGAAAAGAGAATGAGCAATACTCAGAAGTATCAACTAATTCACATTTAACTCTTGTGCATCTATTTCCAGTATCTGAATTGGGGGAAAACAGCTCCAAGGAAAAGGAAACACACACAAAACAAGCAGATAAAATAAATAAGTAGCTTGTTTATGGGGGTGAGCTATAACTGTGTGCTCCTATGCATCCATTTCCAGCTTTTGAATTGGGAAAACACTCCCAAAAAAATCAGAAAGAAAGAACGTAGTAACTGGTCTATGGGGGTAGGCTATAACTATGTCTTCCTAAGCATCTATTTCCAGCATTTGAATTGGAAGGAAAACACACAAAACAAAACATCATATTTATGGGAGTAGGCTAGGACTGTGTGGCCCTATGCATCCAGCATTTTAATTTGGAGAGAAACACACAAAACAAATAAATAACCCGTTTATGGGGATAAGCTACAACTGTCTGCTCCTAAAGTATCTATTTTCAGGACCTGAATTGGGTAAAAACAGCCTCCAGGGAGGGAAAGAAAAATACACAAAACAGTCTGATCAATCAATTAATCAATCAATAATTTGTTTATAGGGCTACTCTACAATTGCATTCTCCTTTATGCTCCCCAGGCCCAAAACACTTCCTCTGTCATAAATAAGACTCTGCTTTAGATCCATAAAATCTGCAAAAAGGAGAGGAAAGTAACAAAAATTGCAAATACACTTCCTCTTTATCCTAAATAAACAGGTCTACTTTAGACCAAAACTTCTCCCATAAGAATTGCAATTTGGAGGAACAGTAACAAAAAAAAGGTTGCTCCTTTTTGCAAAAACCCTTCCTCTTCATCATAAATAACTCTAGAGCAAAATAAATACAATTTCTCCCACTATATCTATCCAAAAAAAAAGAGGGGGACAGTAACAAACATTGCTAAAAGTTGCACTTTTGGGCAAAAGAAGCTTCCTCTTTATCATAAATAATTCTAGAAGTGCAAAAAGGGGGGAACAGGAACAAAACTTGCACTTTGTGCATAAAAACCTTCCTCTTCATCATAAATAAGTAATTCCAGACCAAAATAAAATAACACTTCTATAATACAAAAAGGGGGAGGGAACAGTAACAAAAACTGTTAAAACCTTCCTTTTGTTCATGAGTAAATAAAACAACACAAACTGCAAAAAATACCTTGCTATTTTTTTGCAAAATGTTTATAGTACTTTATTTGAAAGCAGAGAGGAAGACAAGGAGATAACAGAGAGGTTTCTAACATCCTCCCAATCCTTGGAAACATAGGCTTTAATTAATAATAGCAATAATTAATATGAATAATGATGATGCAACCTTTTTAATAAACCAAACTAAATCAAGTGCCTGCCTTGAGTTCCTGGGAACCCCTTGCCTTGCAAAAAGGGAGGAAGCCTTGCAAAGAGGTTGCAAAAGGGCTCCATCCCTTTCTCTCTCTCTCTCTCTCCTTGCCTTGTTTCCAGCCACGTGCAAAAGGCAAAGGAGGCTCGGGGACGCGCAAGGCTCGCTCCCGAGGCCTCTCCATTCAAGGCATGGGCAAAAACCAACCTTTTCTTGCTTCTTCAGGCATTGTGGGAAAACGAGTCCTCCATTCAAAGTGCCAAAAACGCGCCAAGAAGCCTTTGCAGGGCCTCTCTTCTTCTTCCCCCCATTTCCCAAAAAACCATGCATCTATCTCCAAACTTTGCACCCCCTTTTTTGGTGCCCCAAACTCCAAAAGTGGCCATGCAAGGGGGAAACAGCAGACCCCCCAAAAATAATAGGGTCTCTCTTCTCTCCCTCCAAAAAAAGTGCCCCCCCAAAAAGCCCCCCATTCCACATCTCCAACTCCCCCCCAAAGTTTGAACTCTCTCTGAACCCACACAAAAAATAAAATGGGGGGCAGGAGGAGGAAAAGAAAAAAAGGGAAGAAAAAAGGGGGGTCCCAAAACCCACCCCCAACTTTTAAAAGGAGAATGCAAGTTGCAAGCCTTGCAACTTCTGTGCAACAGCAAAGGAGCCTTTTTGCAAAGCAATCCCCCCCAAGAAAAGTCTTTTTAAATTTCCCTCCCCCAGGATATTATGTTTATATAGTTTTTATACATCATATTATATATGTGTGTGTGTGTGTGTGTGTGTGCTATAAATTGTGTGTGTGTGTATTCTAGGGGAGGGAAATTTAAAAATATGAGTTTATACGATATATATATATATATACACACACACACGGTATATATAAAAGTTGGGGGTAGAGAAATATAAAAATATGATTTTATACTATATATATGCGCACACATACACATAGGTTTATAGCTTTTATACAATATACACATAAGTGTATATGTATGTATGTATATACTGTATATACACACACACACACACACACACACAAACTATAAACTCACACACACACAAGTTATAAACTCTCTTTGCAATGCAAAAAAACCCCAAACCAAAAGTCACCCCCCTTCTTGGTGGAAAAGAAAGAACATATTCCCTGCCCCAAAGAAAAGGAAAGGAAAGGAAATGCCCAGCCAGCAAAAAAAGGCGCACCAAAGGGACCCTTTGTCTGCAAGGGATGGAAGGAAGCAAGGAAGGAAGCCCCGGCCTGCCTTCCTTTTTTCCTTTCTTCTTTCCCTCCCTCCCTCTCTTCTTTTGCAAGGAAAAAGTTTGCCCCCGCAAAGTCCCAAACATCCCCCCCAAAAGGTGGAAAACGCGGTGCCAAAGGTCCCAGGGAAAGCTTGCCTTGGCTCCTCTCTTTGCAGAGCTGCCTCTTTCTCTCTTTCTCCTCGTGTCCCGGGCGCCTCTGCCTCCTCCTCCTCCTCTTCTTCTTGCAAACGCGTGGAGGGTGGGCCCCCAAGGACTACAAAGCCCAGCATGCCCTGCGCCACCAGCCATGCGCAAAAACAGCCCTCCTCCAAAACCTCCACTTTTGCAAAAGCCCTTTGCAAATTAAATTGCAAAGAGGGTGCAAACAGAAAAACAAGGCTTTCTTCTTTCCTTCTTCCCTCCCTCTTCCCAAGCTTTTGCTTTTGCTTTCCATTGCATGGCTTGCAAACCACCCCCCACTTTCTTCCTGGTGCAGATGCTTTCAATGGAGAACAAGGTGGGGGGGAAGAAATGCAGAAACAAGATGCAGAAGAGATTCCCAAGACATGCGTAAAGAAAGTCCAGGGGAAAGAAATCCATAAAGAAGAAGGTCCAGGGGAAAGAAATGCAGAAACGAAGTGCAGGGAAAAAAATGCTCAAGAAATGCATCTAGAAGATCCAGAGAAAAGAAATGCATGAACAAGTTGCAGGAAAGAGATGCTCAAGAAATGCATAAAGAAGGTCCAGGGGAAAGAAATGCATAAATAAAGTGCAGGGGGAAAAGAGATTCCCAAGACATGCCTAAAGAAGGTCCTGGGGTAAAAAAAAACTGTAAGGTGGAGAAAAGAGATTCTCAAGAAATATATAAAGAAGGTCCATGGAAAAGAAGTGCATCAACAAGTTGCAGGAAAGAGATTCTCAAGAAATGCATAAAGGTCTAATGAAAAGAAACGCATCACAAAGTGCAGAAGAAGATTCTCAAGAAATGTATAAAGAAGGTCCAGGGAAGAGAAATGCATCAACAAAGTCCTGGAGGGAAAGATGCCCAAGAAATGCATTGGATGGAGAACAAAGTCAGGGGGGGAAGATCCTCAAATGCATCCACAAGGTCCAGGAGAGAGGATTCCCAAGAAATGCCCCAAGGCTCCCAAACAATGAAGGAAGAGGCTCTCCCTACAAAACAGGAGCCTTGCATGGAGGCCACTTGCAACTCTTTTCCTTCTCTTCCTCAGTCCTTCCCAATCCCAAACCAAGGCTCCCCAGCCTTCCCTCGGACAAAGGGAAAGTTGCAAAAAGAGCATTAATGCAAAGTAACGATAATAAGACACAGTCCTTGCAAAGGACCCTTTGCAATCTTGGGTTTGGAGAGTTGCCCCAAATCCCTTCAAAGGCAATGCACTGTGAGTTTGGAAAGGAGCAGAGTGGGGGTGGTTTTTGTTCCTAAAAGGCAGCCCTGCAGACACCAGGGCATGGGATGTCCCTTCTCTTGCTTGGGGCTTTCCTATCCGTTATTGCCTGCCAGGCATCCTTGCACAAAGGACCAGCCCCACTCCTACAGGTGGCTTTGCAGCAGACAAAGGGGGCAGGCAGGAGCTTTTCCTCCTTTGGCCAAGGCATCATCCTCTCCTTCCTCGTGGCCGACCCACCTCCTCCAGAGCCTTGCAGCCACCCAAATGCACACACAAAGGACCCGGCTGCTTTGCGAAGAAAGAAAAGAAACCCAAATGCAAAAGGGAAAAGTTTGCACTGCGAAGAGGAGACCTGCTTTCTCTAGCCTTTCCACTCCATCCCCCCGGGCCTTTCTCCCCCCCCTTTGCTTTTTGGCAGGAAAAGAAGGAGAGCCAACTCCAAGATGCAGAGAAGAAAGAATCCCAGGGGTGCAAAAGGAAAAAGTTACCCTTGCAAAGAGGAGACTTGCTTTCTCTATCCTTTCCACCTCCCTCCATCCTCCCAGCCATGCATTTCTCTTTCCCCCTCTTGTGCTTTTTTGCAGCCAAAGAGGGAGAGCCAACTCCCAGCGCGTTTTACCTTTGAAGTCCTGGGAGAAAGGCTGGCTGCAAGCGAGGAGGGGGCAAAGGCGATTTCCAAAAGTGGCGCGAAGGCAGGCTCACGTGACGCTGCTGCCCGGGCTGGGACGCCCCCTTTGGGCAACCACCGGCCCCCCAAAATTAAAGGGGGAGGGCCCTCCGCTATTTGCATAATTAATTGTGTCCTGCAGCTGCAAGCCTCGTTGCAAAGCCATCCTCTACTCTTGCGTCTTGGAAGAAAAACCTGGGTGCCTTTATTTGTCCCCCCTTTGCTTCTTTCCAAAAAGAGGGGTTGGCTTTTCCTTTGGGGGTTTGCAATGCTGCAATATTTCCCTTCTGGGTGTGTGTGTAATATTGCAATGTTTTGCTTCTGTGCATGCAATTAACATTTAAACAGAAGTGAAACACTGCAGCATTGCAAAAAAAAAACCCCAAAGAAAAAGAGATGGGGTTCAAAGTCCTGTACATGGAGATGAAAAACATGGGTGCCTTTAATGGTTCCCCCTTCCTTCTTGCCAAAAAGAGGGATTGGTTTTTCCCTTGGGGGGGAGGTTGCAATGCTGCGCTGCTTCCCTTTGGGGGTGTGCAATATTGCAATGTTTTGCTTCGGTGCATGAAATGAGCATTTAAACACAAGGGAAACATTGCAGCATTGTTAAAAAAAATCCAAAGGGAAAGAGATGAGATTCAAAGTCCTGTGCATGGAGCTGCATGCTCCATGCATAGGACTTTGAACCCCCATCTCCCTGTGGCAAGGTTAGTTTTGATCCTCCATGGTTAACTGACTGGGAAGTCGTTGCATTTATTGACCCCACAAAGTCTTTCAGCAGTTGCAAGAGGATGCAGGCATTTGACGTGGCATCCTTTTGCAGAGGCATCTGACCAAGGTCTGTGCAAACTTTGGCCAAATCGACTGTGCAAAAGGACCCCCAACAAGTCTTACTTGTTTGTTTGTTTTACATATGTAATTATTCCTTTAATGGCTATGGAAAGAGATGGCTCTTTAATGGCTCTGCAAACTACAACATAAATATTAGTGAGTACCAAAAACAATTTTATAAAGATTCAGAAAACATATCCAGGGGTAGGTAGCTGTCTTGGCCACACAGCGAAGAACAATAACAGCCCAAATCCACCCAAAAACATTGATACTTTATATTGGGTCAGCCCAAATACACAAAATGCAACATGTAGTATGTTACAAATTTGGCAACATTTGGGCTGGTCAAAAAAATATATCCCTGTTTTATGGATTTGGGATACTATTGGGCTTATAGATATTTCAATACAGGTTGACTCTCCCTTATCCAGAATTCTGAAATTCAGAATATTACAAAAGCCAAAAAATATGCCTTGTTGAAAGCTTTCGAAGCTCCACTGGCTTCTTCAAGGCGTTACTAACATTTGAGATGTTAGTAAGATGCCTGCATTTTGTTGTTTCTGTCCTCATATCACCCTAAATAAGGACAGAAACAACAAAATGGAATCGTCTTACTAACATCTCCCATTTTTCTCCTGTTTGGTTTGCAACACCTTGCCTGAGGAAGAAGCCAGTGGACCTTCAAAAGCTTGCAACAAGTATATTGTGCATTTTGGTCGGCCAATAAAGGCATCAGTGTTGGGTGAATTTTTGTTTGAATTTGCTAAATGGCCAACACAGCTACCCCTGAATATTAATAGTTGTGTGATAATAAACTAGTATAAATAATATTGTCATAAACTAGAGTGGTTCAGTTTTCATCTCATGTGGATGGCTTGGCTCTTGAGCATCATTTTCTTTTCAGTGGAGCTTTTTTCTCCAAAATCTAATATATACAAAATATGTCCCTATTTTTCTTTTTCCTCAGACATTCCAATGGAAAATTCGGTTAGAGCAAGGTTATTCCCATTAAAAAGAAGAAGTCTTGCCTTGTATTCAGACATCACCATTTTAAAAAAGGATTAAGGCACTTTCAAGGCATGGAGAAATCCTGCAGAACAAAAGCCAGCCTCCCATCCCACATTCTCTCCCCTTGCCCTCCCTCCCTCTCCCCAAATAATAAAGGATCCAGGCCCAGCCAAAAACACGTGATCCCTCCATGCCCCCTTTTTGGGGGAGAAAAAATTGTGGTCACGCTGAGGCTAAAAGCTAAGAGCTTGTGACCCCTCAACCTCTTCCTCTCTCTCCAGCCCTGATCTTCCAAGCAAGAGGGGGAAAGCTGGCTTTGGAAGGGATAGGTGTCCAAGACACAACTTTTAAGAAAGATAGATAGATAGATATAACCCTGCTGCAAGAAATGCGCACAATTTTTTTAGCCTTTGGCACCACTGCAAGAAATGTGCAATAAACAAACAGTTTTTCGTCCTACTGCAGGAAATACGCAAAAATAGCTTTTCACCCCACTGCAAGAAATGTGCAAGAGAAATTTAGCTTTGCACTGCACTGCAAAAATGCACAAGAAAATTTTAGCTTTTCACTCCACTGCAAGAAATGTGCAATAAAACATTTGGTTTTCATCCCATCGCAAGAAATGCACCTGAAAGGTTTAGCTTTTCAGCCACCACAGTTGGACTTCTTTATCCATGGATGTTTATCCAAAGGTTCAAGCACCCACGGCTTGAAAATATTTTTTAAAATTATAAATTCCAAGTATCAAACCTTGATTTTTGCCATTTTATATAAGGGACACCATTTTGCTATGCCACTGTATTTAATGGGGCTTGAGCATCCACAAATTCTGTTATTCACGGGGGTTCCTAGGACCAAACCCCAGCAGATAACAAGGGCCCACTGTACAAGAAAAGCACAAGAAAATGTTAGCTTTTCACTCCACTGCATTAAATGCAAAATGAACATTTAGCTTTGTTTTGTTGCACCGTCCCAAAACGTCCCAAACAACCTATTTGGAGATCTTCCTCATATTCCTTCCATTTACTTGTGTGTGTGTGTGCACTTTCTTTTTAATCTAAATCTCTGCTCCCAGTTAAGAATTCGACATAGGAAACAGCTACCCACCCGCCATGGTTGTCCCAAAATAATTGACTTCCATTATCTTGTCAGAAAATTACTTGAAGACCCCATCCATCCCCAAGTTTCAAGGGAGGGGAACACAAGACACAAACCCCCATGTTATCTCCAGAGACCCCAAAGAGGCTGCTGAACATTTAAAGACAACCTCACATACAGTTTCTCATGCAAGGCTTCTGCAAGCCTTGACTCAGCACATATGGTCCGGAGGCAGAGTGCCAACTCGGTCAAGGAAACCCAAATTTTTGACCCAATTCTGCGCATGCTATTTCCAGCTGATCTGGCATCAATGCCTTGGCAGGCGTTCAGGGGACCCTCAGATGGGACAACGGCCTTTCAACAAATAATCAAAAGAAAATTTAAAACAATTTTTTTAAAATCCAAAACCAATTTTTTAAAATATAATTACTCAGTCGTTAACAATCTCTTTTGATAAGGAACAGCTTCCGTGCGATAAGTCAAAAAATAAATGCATCCTTTTCATTGCAACTATTGCTGTGGGTGCAAAAGGGGGGCAGGGGACAAGTCCCCATAGAAACCAGCAAGTATTACGTCTCTTGCACCAGTAGAAATTAGCTTTTGTTCAGCTGTTATTTACTAGAGTTTAATTTCCTTTCCTTTTTTTTATACATCCTACAGCCAACGTATTTTGCATTTTAACAAAGAGAGGGGTGCTTTTTCTGTGTGGTAGGGTTTCACTGTTGTGTGTGTGTATTTTTGACTGAGAGAGAGGCCTAGAAGCAGGGTATTCCTTGAACAAGGTGGGAGGGCTTTTGGGGGGGAAGGAAGAGGCCTTTGCTATTTTGTTACTGGATACATCTGCAGGAGCAATTTGATGCTCCAGAGCCAAGAGCAATGCTCTTTTGTGTTTCTCAGGATTCTCCCTATAAATGAGTTGCATTTGCACATCCTCTCCATGAATCATCTTCTTGCCTCATAGACACCTCGCTCGCCACCCACCACCTTCTTCTTTGGGTTTTCCTTATGAGCAGAACATATAGAAAGATTTAGGACACGCCAACCACGGTGAAGGAGACATCCTTCCTATGGAAATTTAAAACCTGACGTTGGAAAGCTCTTCTCATTCTTGTCCCTTTGTGAGAAGTCAGACTTGCAGCTAGAAGATTTGATGCTAAAATGAGGAAGAAGAAAGTTTAAGAGAGAAAAACAATCGTATATTTCACTCCAGTATTTGCCCTAAGAATTTAAAACCTAACATTCAAAGGCTCTTTTCATTCTTGTCCCTTTGTGAGAAGTCAGATCTTAAGATGAAGAAGAAAGTTTAAGAGAGCAAAACAATCATATATTTTGCTCCAGAATTACCTTTAAAACCTGACATTCGAAAGCTCTTTTCGTTCTTGTCCCTTTGTGAGAAGTCAGACTTGCAGCTTGCAGATTTGATGCTAAAACGAAGAAGAAGAAAGTTTTAAGAGACCAAAACAATTGCATATTTTGCTCCTGGAGTTGCTTTAAGAATTGCTCAGAAGCAAACAGAAAGCAACTTTTAAAATCTTTGGTTGTAACATGAAATAATTAAACTGGAAAATCTTGAAAACTATCCATAACGACAGATTTTTCATCATCCATTTACAGATACAGGTTGAGTCTCCTTTATCCATAATGTTTAGGACCAGAAGTGTTTTGGATTTTGGATTTTTAAAAAAATTGCAATATTTGCATATCCGTAATGCAATATCTTGGAGATGGGACCCAAGTCTAAATATGAAATTCATTTATGTTTCATATACACCTTATATACATAGCTTCAAGTTAATTTTGCACATAATATTTTTAATAGTTGCGTGCATGAAACAAAAATTGTGTCTACCGAACCACCCGAAAGTAAAGGTGTCACTATCTCAGCCACCCATGTAAACAGTTTTGGATTTTGGAGCATTTTGGATTTCTGGATGAAGGATACTTGACCTATATTACGCATGGAATGTGTTTATTTATGAAGATCTTTAAGCAATTTGAAACAATCCTGTGTACTTTTCATGATCAGCACAAATGAAATTTAAATATATTCAACAGTTTACCAGGCATGCCTTGAAAACCAATGAAACTTTTATTTGTCAGTTTTTAAAAAGACATCCTATGCCTTTGTATGTATAACTGTTTTGCTTCCCATACCCTGCTTCTAATCTCTGTTTTGTCACTTATTCTAAACATTTTCCAGACTGGAGGTAAAATCATCAACCATCCTTAGAACACTAAATTTTATTTATTCATTTATTTTTTATAGAACACCAATTTTTAAAGATGTTTTACAAAATAACAATTTGCTTGTGTGAAGTTGCATGTCCCGGGTCATCTGGGGAAAGATCTCTCTAAAACAAGATTGCACTAAATTGAGCATTTAGTGACTGTAGCCTTAAAAGAAGAAGAATATCAACACATTATTGATACATTATTATTATTA
The DNA here is from genome assembly GCF_019175285.1 of Sceloporus undulatus. Lineage (NCBI taxonomy): Eukaryota > Metazoa > Chordata > Lepidosauria > Squamata > Phrynosomatidae > Sceloporus > Sceloporus undulatus. Next base: position 32,476,793 of record NC_056528.1, read on the forward strand.
TTATTATTATTATTATTATTTAATTGGGTTGATTCCTTTTCCTAAATTCTGCATCCAGTGCATGGGTTCTGTACAAGCTCTCAAGAAATCTCACACCCCAAAACATATATTTCCTAGTTTTTCTGCTTAATTTTTTTATTCTGCAAAGCGATCCTTTGCATCTTCCCTTCTGTTTCCTTGAAGAAAAAGCTCAAGCCTTTTTTGTTGTTGTGGAGAGAACCAGTCTGCATGAAATGCAGGCTGGGTTTCACACATTCAGGAAAGGAAAACATGTTTAAAGGGTCCTAAAATACCCAATGAGAAACAGAAAGGGAGAAAAGACATAAAATGGTGCATTTCAAGTCAACTCCAGCTAAATCCCTTCATCAAAGAGAACAGCAAACAAGACCTGAAAGCTCTAGAATCCTATTACATTTCGGAGTATTTTAGTGAGAAATCAAATTTACAGGTTTCAAACCTAAAGAAAATATCTGAAGAATGAGCTTCCTTCCTTTCAGGTTAATTCTGAAAAACAAAATTGTAATTTCGAAAAACAAAAGTGAGGCGTTGCGTCATTATGTCTTAAAACTTTCTCATAGGATTTCAGGGGAGAAAGGAGGATAAGGCACCCGAAAAACAGAATTCCTGATCATCATATCTTATCCAAATCTTGAATGGAAAGGGAGAAGGGAAAGTTTGGCTGAATTCATTTTTGAAAAAACAAAATTCATTGTCAACAGATTAAACATCTTCCTTTCAAGGACAGAACAGCATTATTGTATGTCACTGAGGCATGCGTGATGTGTGTGACATTTACACTTGCAAATGGTTAGGGTACATTTTTATATATCTAAAAATGTATATGCATGCTTTGGATGCTTACATTAATATGAGCTGCTTTTGTTGAACCCTTTTTGCAATATTTAAAGAGGTTTTTTAAATATATATTTATCATCTATAATGTGATTTTTTTTTATTTTTATGGTTAACCCTTTTTTTATTTCATTATTGGTTTTCACTCCAAATTAATTTTCAAACCAAACTTCAAATGGCTGTTGGGAATAGGGTTAGATTTAAAAGCTTCTTCCTGAAGAGTTTGCACAGAGAGCATAAGAGAGCATAAATAAATACACTGAATATGATTTTAAAAAAATAATATACTGGGTTTTACAATATAAGTTATATGCAACTGATCAACTAATTTAAATAGACAAATATAATATCTGCACTTCAGCATAGAAATTAATAGATGTGAATAAAATCAGTGTGCAAAATATCCAGCCTTCCCATTGCACACACTTTCTTACTCTCACACACATACTTTTTGTGTACCTTCAGGTCGTTTCTGACTTATGGTGATCCTAAGGCAAACCTATCATGGGATCTTCTTGGCAAGATTTGTTCAGAGGAGGTTTGACATTGCCTTCTTCTGAGGCTGAGAGAGTGTGACTTGCCCAAGATCAACACAGTAGGTTTCCATGTCTGAGCCACGATTCAAACCCTCATCTCAAGAGTCATAGTCCAACACACACATCACTACACCATGCTGTCTACTTTCACGAAGCAAATTGTGCATCTCTTCTGCCATAAATAAACCATATGCTCCAATGATGATTCCTCACTTAACAACCCTTAGGGTGCATCTACACTGTAGAAATAATTCAGTTTAACACCATCGTACAAAATCCTGGGAGTTGTACTTTGGTGAGGCACCAGCACTCTTGGGCAGAGGAGGCTAAATACCTTGTAAAAGCACAAGTCCCAGGATTCCATAGTATCTAGCTACAGCACTTAATATGATGTATAAATGCACCCTTTGAATATTGAATATTGACGAGTCTCCGTTTTTGCGAGGGGGTCTGGAACAGATCCCCTGCGAAAATGGAGGACCAACTGTATTCAATTGTTTTTTTTTTTTCATTCTTCTTAGGGGGAAAGGCTTTGGGGGGGACAAATTTTGGATGTTTTCCCTAGAAAAAAAATATCTAGATAGAAGTATCTAGATATACCCTGGGGAGATGTATATCTAGAACATTTTTAAACTACAGGGATGGGAATCTTGCAGCCTTCCAGATGTTGCTGGACTCTAACCCTATGAGGAAGACCTTCAGGAGCTAGGTAGGTTTAGCCTGGAAAAGAGAAGGCTAAGGGATGGCCTGATAGCCATATTTAAATAGTTGAAGGAGTATCATGTTGAGGATGGAGCAAGATAGTTTTCTGCTGCTCCAGAGACTAGAGGGTGAAACAGACGGGCCAAATAAAGTGGTTTCCACCCAGTTTGAAAGCAAGGTGTTTAGATTACGTATGCCTCCAAAACGTGTGGAAACTAGATTGAAGCTGCACTCCGTGACTAAAAACCAGAGCAAAAAGAAGCTGCGATAGTCCAGCTCAAGGTGGAAAATGCATACCTTCAATCCTGCATATAAATGCCCCAATGCAATACCAGTTCTGAAGGAGTGATCCATCCTAACCCTAAGGCTGGATATAAACACACTGACACAGGTGTGCATTTAAAAAGGACAGAACAATGCAAAAAAGTGGAAGTATGACACCTCCAATGGATTTAAGTACAACATACACAACCCAGACAGTCCAAGAGGAGCCATGGAGTGAAAGGGGAGCAAATGGGGCATGTAGGAGGGTCACAATTGTGCTTTGCCATTGTTTTACTGGGCACATCGATGCTCCAATGTCCTATACCTGTGGACGATTGCAGGTGTGCCTGTGTGGCAGATCAAAGGGGCAGCCTTTCAGTGGGATGGCATCTAGGCAGCAGGTATTTGCCAGTGGTGTGTTTGTGTGATGGTGTGCATGCATGGTGGGGAAGCGACAAAAAAACTTATCCAGCATCATGGCTTGATGTTGTGCCATGCAGTCAAGCCATGCGCATTCAGGCCATCTTGGGAGCAGCTGGCATGGACAGCAAGGTTTCGACCTGCTTCTGGAAAATGCTAGGACACAGAGCAATGGATTCAAACTACAGGAAAAGAGGTTCCACCTCAACACTAGGAAAAACATCTTGATGGCAAGAGCTGTTTCACAGTGGAAGATGCTGCCTTGGAATGTGATGGGGTTTCCTTTTTAAATAAAGGCTGGATGACCATCTGTCGGGAGGGCTTGGATGTTGTTGTCTTGTATGGCACAATGGGGCTGGAATAGATGGCCCTTGGGGTCTCTTCCAACTCTGTGATTCTATGGTTGTTCACTCGTCCTCTTCCTTCAACTCTCAGGAGGGAGGTTTTGCAGAACCTTTCCCAAGGACAGCTCAATGTTTGCCATGGATGACAGCCTGGTTTAATGTCTTCAGGAATTTGTGGGATAAATAAAGACCTAGTTTGTCAAAGGCTTTCATGGCCAGCATCCATAGTTTTTTGTGGGTTTTTTGGGCTATGTGGCTATGTTCTAGAAGAGTTTATTCCTGACGTTTTGCCAGCATCTGTGGCTGGCATCTTCTCTGGCGAAACGTCAGGAATAAACTCTTCTAGAACATCGCCACATAGCCCAAAAAACCCACAAAAAACTAAAGACCTAGTTGTGGGGTTGTGTATGTTGTGGGGTTTCAGCCTCTGTTTCTTTCTTGTAGGAGGAGATTACTAGCCCTGGGCAAGATTTGATGTTAGGGTTTACAGATGATAACCATCTTCCTGAAAACAAATCAGGAGGTTGTGCAGTTTTTAGCATCTGAGGAGGTACACTGTAGTCTAGGAAAGCTCAAGCTGCCAACTTCTTTCAGTTAGTCTCAAAGGAGTTACAAGATCTCTATACATACTGATCCTAGTTATAGAAGCCAACTTGCCATCCATGTCCAAAAAATGAAGACGGTTGTCCTAAGGTGTTGCATCCTTGCACCAGATTAAACCATTCTTCCAACTCCAGGTCAACATTTCTTCTCTCCAACAGTACATCTGGATTGACACGATTAAGCCATAGTGTGCAAGGTCACATCCAGTCCATCACTGTTTTCAATCACAGGTGAAGAATTTCCATAGTCTCCTTAAGAAGGAGGGTTTAGGGCAGGGGTAGGCAACCTGCGGCCCGCGGGCCGGATGCAGCCCGGCAAGGCCTTGGGACTGGCCCCAGCCTGGTCCTGCCGCCGATTGCCGCCGGGGCCTTTTGGGGGCAATTGTCTACAGAAGCCTCAGAAACATGCATTTATATTAACATTTTTTTAAAAATCAGCAAATTTTTTCGCGTGTCCTCCATTTTTTTAAAAAAAGTGTCTTCCATTTGAAAATGTTGTCCTACATTTGTCCTGGTTTATTTATACATTTACTTTTTTAAAAAAAAATATTTATTTATTTATTTATTTATTTATTTTTGCTTCGGCCCCCCAGTTGTCTGAGGGACAGCAACCTGGCCCCTGGCTCAAAAAGGTTGCCTACCCCTGGTTTAGGGTCATGAACATATTGGTGGCACCCTACATCCAAACCTCAGGTGACCCTTCTCAGAGGTTTCATGGAAATGTTAAATAGATGGGGCACAGGACAGAACCTCGGGGAACTACGGTACCTGTTTGAACAGGTGAAAACTGTTTAGTGTGTTTTAAATCATGCATTAATTGTTTTTTGGTTTTAACTGGAAATTGTCTCAATCCTTTATACTGTTGTCTCAGTTTGCTGCCCTGAGCAATCATGATACAAGGATGGGATAATAAAGAAATAGCCCCTGTGGCCATCAGGTGGGCATCAACAGGTAAGGGTTTCCCCAGGTGCCTTTCATGCCATGCACCAGTTAGCAGCTCCAAAGATGTGCAGAAGTCACTCTTAGGTCACTTTGCACCAAGGAAGGAACAAACCGCAATGCAGGAATTGCCTAAAAAAACCGTAAGCCCAGAACTTTTCACCTAAATCTTATTTATTCCCGAAAAGCAATTCCTTCAAGTATCCCTGAAGGAATTATTCGGAGGTAACTTTTGTGAAGAGGCCTTAGCAAGAGAGGGGTCACAACCCGGGTCTTGAGAAGACCGAATGTTCGCTTCCCTTGGTTCTTTGTTTACCCTGGACTTAAGGCATTTTGCATCTTTAAGAATCGGTGCCTTAGGAGGACATTCTATTTATCTTGTTCTCCCTTTTTTCATGGAAATGCCCACGGTTTTTCTTGCAAACAGGGGTTTTTATTGTGGAACCCCAGTGCCCCTTGGAGAAGTTCATATCCCTGGACAATGGCTTCCCTTCGTGTCACCGCCCTTTTGATTTCCCAGTGGTCACAGGCTTCAAAGGTCATGCACAGTGCATCCTTTTGTTGAAAGGAACCAAGAATGCTGGATGCTGGTGGGATCGGGGAGGGGAGCCTACGTATATGTGAGATATGGGACCAAATACGTCGCACAGGGTTTTTCTTGGCAAGATTTGTTCAGAAGGGGCTTGCTACTACAGTGGGGTTTGGTTCCAAGACCCCCATATGGATACCAAAATCTGTGCATGCTCATGTACCATTAAATATAATGGGGTATTAAAATGGCGAGAGCCAGAGTCTTGTAGTGGTTTGAGCATTGGACTATGATTCTGGGTTCAATTCCTGGCTCAGCCTTGGAAACCCACTGGGTGACCTTGGGCAAATCACACTCTCTCAGCCCCCAAGGATGGCAATGGCAAACACTCTCTGAAGCCATTTTCCCCATCTTCAAAAAGGGGAAAAAAGAGGATCCCAACAATTATCGTCCAGTTAGTCTGACATCAATACCAGGAAAGATTCTGGAGCAGATCATTAAACAGAGAGTCTGTGAACATCTAGAAGGCAATGCCATAATCACAAAAAGTCAACATGGGTTTCAGAGAAACAAGTCATGCCAGACAAACCTAATCTCTTTCTTTGATAAAATTACCAGCTTGGTAGATGAAGGGAATGCTGTGGATATAGTATATCTTGGTTTCAGTAAGGCCTTTGACAAAGTTCCCCATGACATTCTTGCAAACAAGCTTGTAAAATGTGGGCTAGACAAAGGAACTGTTAAATGGATCTGTAATTGGTTGACCGGCCGAACCCAAAGGGTGCTCAACAATGGCTCCTTTTCATCCTGGAGAAAAGTGACCAGTGGGGTCCCACAGGGCTCTGTCCTGGGCCCAGTGCTATTCAACATCTTTATCAATGACTTGGATGACAGAATTGGGGCATACTTATCAAATTTGCAGATGACACCAAATTAGGAGGAGTAGCTAATACCCCAGAGGACAGGATCAAGATTCAAAATGACCTGAACAGACTAGAAAACTGGGCCATAGCTAACAAAATGAAATTCAACACGGAGAAATGTAACGTACTGCACTTAGGGTGGAAAAACGAAAAGCACAGATATAGGATGGGCGACACCTGGCTGAATGAAACTACGTGTGAAAGAGATCTAGGAGTCCAAGTAGACCACAAGTTGAACATGAGTGAACAGTGTGATGCGGCAGCTAAAAAGGCCAATGCTATTTTAGGCTGCATCAATAGAAGTATAGTGTCTAGATCAAGAGAAGTAATAGTGCCACTGTATTCTGCTCTGGTCAGGCCCCACCTAGAATATTGTGTCCAGTTCTGGGCACCACAATTCAGAAAGGACATTGAGAAACTGGAGCGTGTCCAAAGGAGGGCGACAAAAATGGTGAAGGGTCTGGAAACCATGCCCTATGAGGAACGACTTAGGGAGCTGGGGATGTTTAGCCTGGAGAAGAGAAGGTTAAGAGGTGATATGATAGCCCTGTTTAAATATTTGAAAGGATGTCATGTTGAAGAGGGAGCAAGCTTGTTTTCTGCTTCCCCAGAAAACAGGACCCGGAACAATGGATGCAAGCTGCAGGAAAAGAGATTCCACCTGAACATTAGGAGGAACTTCCTGACAGTTAGGGCTGTTCGACAGTGGAATGCACTTCCTCGGAAGGTGATGGAGTCTCCTTCCTTGGAGGTCTTTAAACAGAGGCTGGATGGCCATCTGTCAGGGATGCTTTGATTTGGATTTCCTGCATGGCAGGGGGTTGGACTGGATGGCCCTAGTGGTCTCTTCCAACTCTACGATTCTATGATTCTATGATTCTATTATTCTAAGAAACTTGCCAAGAAAACCCCATAATAGGGGCACAATATGTTGGAAATAACCTGAAGGCACACAACAACAAAGTAAAACAGTGTCCATTATATAAAATGAGCAAAATCAAGGTTTCCTTTTTAAAATGTATATATCTTTTTAATATTTCAAAGCCATGGATGGTTGAATCCTTGGACAAAGAATCCGTGGATATGGAGGGCCAAATGTATTGCCTTCCTCTGAGGTTGAGAGAGTGTGAATTGCCATGTGTAGTTTCCTTTGAGTTTCTGTGCCTGATCAGGGATTCGAACTCTAGTCTCCAGAGCCATAGTCCCACACTCAAATCATTACACCATCTGGACATAGATTCAGTGTTAAAATACACACCGTGGTTTAGGGGGACCATATTTGTCATGGCCAGCCTGTTTAATTCCTCCGGTTCCAGTGGTACCTGTGAACATTATACTCCCTTGAACCGATGGAGATGAAAATAAAGCTTTTGATGGCGGTTCTTCTCTTTTCTTTTTGGCAGGATGGGGGAAGGGTGCACCAGAATTTAGATGACACAAGCCATCGGCATGAACCGGCGACACAAAGGCCGCTGGCATTTCATCCTGAGCTCCTGGTGCCTCTTGAGAAGCCTCTCGTTGGACTGGACAATGGCTTTTCTTTTGTGTCACGGCCCTTTCGGTCCCCCAGTGGTCCCAGAGATCTAAGGTCAGGCAGAGTGCAATCTTTTGTTTCCACCCGCTAAAACTTTCTCTATATTTCAAAAAGGGGCTCCTTTGGAAAGACCCCAAAGGTGGGCCAGGAAAGGATATTATTTTGGTTTGCAAAAGTTTGGTTTGCAAAAAGTTTGGAGGAAAACCTTTCTTTAAAAAAATGCAAGTCAGAAATTAAACATTCATTCTCACATTTTCTGTCAGTTCAAAGGAGGATGGAAAATTCACTGGATGCAGCACTTTCCATAGCTATCCAGGGATGGGACGATGATATGGGTTTTCCAGAAAAAGTAGAACTGGAAACTTTTGTGGAATTGTTCCAATGTTCTAAATACACTCCATTTGCATGGATTCTTTATCCATGGATTCAACCACCCATGGCTTGCAAATACTTAAAAAAAAAATCAGTTCCAGAAAGCAAACCTTGATTTCGCCATTTTATATAAGGGTCACAATTTTACTATTGTATTTCCAAGTCCCAATTAAATACAACTTATTTTAGAATATTTAATGGGATTTGATCATACAAGGATTTGGGTATCCACAGGGAGTCCTGGAACTAAACCCCAGTGAATACCACTGTAATGTTATCTGATGTAGCATCTTTGGTTTAAATATTATATTCAAACATATTCAGACCTTTGGGGGTGCTTTGATTGTGTATTCCTGCATGGCAGGAGGTTGGATTTGATGACCCTTGGGGTCTCTTCCAACTCTGTGATTCTATGACTTATGTGGGAATAATTTTACTGGCATATTTGTAAATAATATACAGACTATAATAGATATTTCTCTTATATTTTACAAGAAACAACTATCCCTCCAAGAACCTTATTTTTAAAACTCATGTATCTAGAGGCACCTGTAGAATTTACAGATTATATATATGTATATATTTGCACTATTAAGCCTAATTGATTGGAAGCCAGAAGAATTCTTGACTGAAGCCAGGGACATTCTCAGGAGGAATGTGAAAAGACATGATTTGCAGCCAAAAAGAAAGAGAAGCCTCAATGGATGACAGATTAAACTCTTAAAGCAGATGAGGAGCAAAAGTAAAAGGTGGCAAATAGAGTTAGAACCCTAAATACAACTGTTCAGTGACATGTGCACAGGGACACAGAAAACTACTATAATAATCAATTAATAGAAAGAAAAGATGACAACAAAAAGGAGGAACAAGAGACATCTTCTGCAGTGTCCAAGAAATCAAAGAGAAATTTAAACCAAAAGTAGGGATGCTCTACAACCAGCTGGGGAACACATTATTTGACCCAAGTAGAAAAATCAAGACGATGAGAGCAATGCACTGAAGAACTATATAAAAGAGAAGAATGGATGACAGAGTCATTCAATGAAGAACCATTTGAAGATGAGCCTACAGTTTTAGAAAGTGAAGTGGAAGCAATTTTAAACAGAGGCTGGATGGCCATCTGTCAGGGATGCTTTGATTTGGATTTTCTGCATTTGGATTTCCAGGGGGTTGGACTGGATGGCCCTTGTGGTCTCTTCCAACTCTATTCTATGATTCTATGATTCACTTGGGAGAAATAGCTCACCAGGAACAGATGTAGCTTTAAGCTACAAAAGCAGAATCTACTCTAGTTCTAACCAAAATTTGTCAATAAAGATGAGAAACAAAAGAATGGCCCACAGAGCAGAGACACTCAATACACATCCCAGTCCCAAGAAAGGGGACACCAGGGATTGCAGTAACTACAGGATTATTGCATTAATCTTGCATTAGTTTTCCATGGTCTACATAATCAAAGACTTTGCTATATAATCTATAAAACACAAACTGATTTTTAAAATTATTTGGTTCACTCCATTATCCAACGTATGTTTGCAACATGATCCCCAGTGCTTCTTCCTTTCTTGAACACAGCTTGGAAATATGGTGTTTCTTGCTCCAAATATGGCAAAAATCATTGTTGTAGAATTTTGTTCATGCTCTCAACCTCAGTGGAAAGCAACAGCAAGCTTCCTCTGAACAAATCTTGCCAAGAAAACCCCATGATAGCTTCACCCTAAGTTGGAAACGACTTGAAGGGACACAACAACCAGGTTTTAGTACACAATGTTTTTTCACAGAACTTGAGCATCCACAGATTTTGCAGTCCACAGGCGGTCCTGGAACCATACTGCAGTAGATAGCAAAGGACCACTGTACTTTGGATTAGGGTATAAAGGAGGCTCAAGCTGCAAATAAACACGAGGAGCCATGTTTTGGGCTTTAGCAAAACCCCTTTGGCCTGCTTTGTGTGAAGAGCTGGGAGGGTCTGACCTCCTCCGCCTGAACCAGGCCTTGCAAAGCCATTCTTCCCAGGGAAGGCCACGAGGGATGCTCTCTTCACAATGAGGGGACAATGCCTCACAATTGCTCAGGAGGCTTTTCTCCTAGGCTGCAGGGTTGCTATGGAAGCCCTAGCAACCGCCTCTCCATCTTCATCTCCAGCCTCCTCTTCTTCTTGCATCCAGGATCCAGCAACTGAAGAATGAAAACCAGCTCCTGGGGTGGCAGGTAAGTCTAGGATGGTGCAATTCCTTGAGACTGTTTTAATGTAGACCATCTAAACCAGTGCTCCTCAAAATGCCGGTCCAAGAGCTAAATTTCCAGGAAACAAAAGGAGGAAAAAAGAGAAAAAACATTGTAACCAATGCAGATAAATATGGCACTGCTTCCTGGGAGAAAAGAAAATGCCTGTCTCCCAACCAGGTAGCTTGGATTTCAGACTGTATCAAGCTGTCTGCAGTGTTGTATTTGCTCTATAGCTGTATGTGGACTGGATTTATACCTATATTAATATGTCTGTCTGTTTTCTGTAGGATGGTTTTATCTCTTTTTCTTCTCTCCCTCCTCTCTTTCTCCTTTCCTCTTTTGATTCAATAATCCACAGCCTGAACATTTTAATATATATATACATACATTCCAAAAAGCAAAGCTTGATTTTGCCATTTTATATAAGTAATGCCATTTGACTATCCATTGTATTTCATGGGACTTGAACATCCACAGATTCTGTTATCCACGAAGGGCCCTGGAACCAAACCCCAAAGGACCACTGTAGTTATAACAGTGGTGAATATATGTCTCTGTGTTTCTTCATATGTCTGCCATGTTCATGTGTTAAGCGAGATGGTTGGGACTGTATTTTATTCCACAAACATTTGTGCAGAGGGATGTGGTGGTGTGCCTTCAAATAATTTCCCACTCATGGCAACCTTATCATGGGTTTTTCTTGGCAAGATTTGTTCAGAGGGGGTTTGCCACTGCCTTCCTCTAAGGATGAGGGTGCATCTACACTGCAGAATGCAGTTTGACACCACTTTAAGTGCTGCAGCTTTGTCCTATGGAATATTGGGATTTTACAATGTCTTGAGCCTTCTCTGACAGAGTGCTGTGGCGTCTCACAAAACTATAAACCTCAGGAGTCTGTGGGATGGAGCTATGCAGTTAAAGTGGTGTTAAACTGAATTATTCCTACAGTGTAGATACAGACCCCGAGAGAGTGTGACTTCTCCAAGGTCATCCAATGGGTTTTTATATCCAAGTGGAGATTCAAACTCTGCTCTCCAGGAATCCTAGTCTAGCATTCAAACCTCTGCCCCATTTTGGGCCAGTTCTCTCCTTACCTCCTTTTGATCTCACTTCAGCCCCATTGCTCCAGTCCCAACTGGGATGAGGATTCTGCATCCATCTTCTTTGCATTCCTCCTACGGTTAAAGGCTCAATAAGACAACAGAGAACCACAACCAAATCTTTGGTTTATGTACATTTTTGCTCCTAAAGACTGATAGGGAAGAATAGTTGTTCTTCTGTACCATCAAACTGGCTTTGTTTTAAGGCAATCTGGTATCAGGAATGGATGAAGGTGAACAAACTGCAACTTAATCATGACAAGACAGAGGTGCTCCTGGGCTGCATCCACACTGCAGACTTAATGCAGTTTGATATCGTTTTAACTACCACAGTTCAATGCTGTGGAATTATGGGGTTTGTTGTTTTGTGAGATGTTTAGCCTTCTCTGTCAGAGAGTTCTGGTGCCACAACAAACTACTAAACTCAATTCTATAGGATGGGGTCATGGCAGTTAAAGCATTGTCAAAGTGCATTATTTCTGCAGTGCAGATGTTGCCTATATTTCAGAGGAAGGAACTGGCAAAACCACCTCTGAGGATACCTTGCCTAAGAAAACCCTCAGAAATCCATGTTGTCATAACTCAACAGGTAACTTGAAGGCACATACAAACACATGAAATGTTACTTTTTCAGACTATAACTCCCAGAATCCCCTGGGCATCATGGCCAGCATGGATTTCTAGAGAAGTTACAATTTTGTACCTTAACTCACAGAACCTCCCCAGCCATCTATGGAAAGTCCAGGTTTGTAGTCCAAAAAAGCAACTTCTCCATCTTCTATCATTTTATGTACTTAGGATCCCCTGGTTGATGAAAGGTGGTTTATAAGTGTTTTTACTAAATAAAACGAGAGGCTTTTACATCCAAGTGAAGATGGAATGTAGGAATGTAACTGCTTTTAAACTTTCTGGCTGATTTACATACATAAGTTAGCTGCTGACCTTTGTTTTGTTCTTTGTTTAAAAATAAATATTTTGCAGGATATCAAGGCTTTGCAATGAAGGTCTCAGATCAGCATTGGTTGGAGAGGTTGTTTCCTCCTCGGTTCAGCGAGGAAGACTTCTTTACTCAAGTCCATCAGCCTGAACCACTGATTTGTGAAAAGATGAGTTTGGAGAGAGCAAAGAGAAGAGAAGAACTCTACAATGTGGCAAAGGCCAAGCTTCAGGAAGGCCATGGGTTGCAAAGAGAAAGATCCCCTTCCATACTAATGATAAATGAAGATAAGTCAAACTTGGAAGAGAAAAAAATGCAAAAATTAAAGGAAGAAAGGGAAAGCATTGCTGAATCTGGAGAAACGGGAGGTCAATGTCTCTGGAACGCAAAAGAATTTGCAGCTTTAAGGCAAGAGTTGTCCAAGGAGCATTTAGGAAATGTCTCTTTCAGCTGTCCTTTCTAAAGGCAGAACTGGGAGAACTCAAAGCCAAATGTAAAAAATTGGTGACAGAATCTGAACAAGTGAAAGATGAGCTGAGCTATTCCAGAAAAGCAGTTCTGTGTAAGGATGCCCAGTTAGAGCAGGTTCAAGGGCAAAACGTAAAAAAGGATGCCACCATTGAGGCTCTTAGACGAGATTTACATGAAAAATCAGAAAACACCAGAGTTTTAAAGGCGGAACTGCAAAAGGCACAAGAAGAGATCTTGCATTTAGACCTGGACAAGAAGGACCTTCAACTTGAGTTAAAGAAGCTCAAAGAGCAGCAGGATTTTGAAAGGAAGTTAGCCGTTGAAAAGGTGAAACTGTGTTATGACATGGAAGTCAGAAAAATAGAAAAGGAATTGGAAGATGCTAAAAGGGAACTGAGTACGGCGAAATCCTTGGATGCTAAAAACGCTAAGGCTCTAGAAGTGCTTAAGAAACATTTTTTTCAAGCCAAAACTCATCGGATCTAGTTCAGGATTTGATAATCGGTTTCCTTTAATGCAAATACAGAATTTTTAAAAAATGATTATGAATCCCAATTTCATGATTTGACATCTTCTCTCTCTTTTGCTCTCTTTGTGGTTTAGATTGGGGGAAGAATTTTTAAAAATGCAGTCATCTGTAATGACAAAACAGCTTCTCTTTTCTTTGCAGAGATAGTCTTCCTTTTGGGGAGATTCTGGTTTTCCTCTGTTTCAGAAAGAAGCCTTGCGAGTCCTAAAGCCATCGCCTTTTCTATTATGTCACCTGCTTGCAAATACCGGGGAGTTATTTTCCACATGAGAACAGATTTGCCAAGGACAACCCGCTCTCATTGAGAGAATCAATGCATGGGATACTGAGTTTGAAAGCACCGTTTTAGATCCCTCGCTGTTTATTGTGCGAATCGATAAAAGGCTTTCCCAAACCAGTTTTCAACATGCTAGGATTTGCATATAAATAAAGGAAAGAGATATCACCAAATTGTTTTTTTAAATGCACCTATTTACCATGCTATCAATAGGAAAAAATTAATATTTCTTATTTGGGGGAAAATAATATAGCACCTGCCCTTCTTTCTCTAATCTATTTCTTTCATAGTTTGTGGGGTATTTTTGTACAATAAAGTCCATTTTTGGCAATAGCAGGTGCAGTTTTAATCCTCAACCAGTAGGGGGCAGTCCTTGCCTAGCTCTTTAGTATAGAAATATAAAAGAGAAAAGGAACTTCTGTTGATTGCATCAGTTGTTTTTTTTTTTGCTTTTTCTGAACATGTGCAGAGTTTGGATTTACACAAAACCTTTCAGCAGCCTTTTGTTTCAGAATGGCCTTCTCTTGGCTCCATTTTTCCAGATGCTCACTAATTCTGGTATTAAAAGGGAACTGGGATGGTGCTGTCTGTTCACGGAGAGTACAATAACATCCAAAATCCACAAAACAGGGATACCTTTATTGGCTAACCAAAATGCACAAAATATGTGTTGCAAGCTTTCGAAGCGCCACTGGCTTCTTCATCAGGGAAAGATGTTTTTTAAAATCTCACAGTAGGGAAGGAGATGTATGGATTTGGGGAGTTATTGTACTTTGCTACATAGTCATGGATGTTGTTATACTTTACTACATGGCTACCCCTGGATATATTCATAGAGAGACTCTACTTGGGTTGACTATCGTCCGTGAATGCATCTGAGGAAGTAGACCAAGGTCCAAAACACATTGCAGAAATAATCCAGTTTGTGAATGGTCAAGACTGTGTTTAAAACGGGTTTGGGTGTCCAAGACTTTGGAAACCAAGGTCCAAAGCACATTGCAGAAATAATGCAGTTTGCAAACAATCAAGGCTGTGTTTGAAATGGGCTCCACAAGGTGCCATCCTGTACCCTTTGCTATTCAATATATACATGAAGCCACTGGGAGAGATCATCCGGAGACATGGAGTGGGGGGTTATCAGTACGCTGATGACACCCAGATATATTTCCCCATGTCTCGGTCTTCGGCTTTGACTTCAGGTGGTGTCTCCCCTCTGAATGACTGTCTTAGAGGGGGAAAGAGATTAAAACTGGATCCGGACAAAATGGAGATACAGTGGCAGCCCTGAACCCAGGCATTGGGATGCAGCCTCCAGTCCTGGATGGGCTCACACTCTCCTCCAAGGACTGTGTTTGCAGTCTGGGGGTGCTTTTGGATCCGTCGCTCCAGATGACGAATCAGGTAAATGCAACGGTCAGGAGTGCTTGCAATCAGCTTCGGCTGATACGCCAGTTGCGCCCTTTCCTGGAAGTCGTGGACCTTGAAACCGTGGTGCATGCGCTGGTAAAAAGGGACAGACCGTACCCAAAGGAGACACCCTAAGATTATGAACCGGAGGTGAAGAGAAGGGTCCAACAACTCGCCCTTCATCAACTTCCTTCTGAATCTTAGCTCTAACAACATGTTCTAAGCCCAAAACCGAACGTAAGTTGCTTGAATAATAAGGTCTCGACCATGGCCTGAGTTAAATACTTTCCTAGCATACTACCTTTGCTTTGATAAGTTCTGCGTCCTTTCCTAGAAGTTGGGGGTCTTGAAACCGTGGGGCACGTGATGGTTACCTCCCGTCTTGATTTCCATAATGCGCTCTACATGGGGCTACCCTTATGCTTGGTCCGGAAACTTGAACCAGTACAGAATATGGCAGCCAGGTTGGTCTAGAAAAGACCACATAACACTGATCTTAAAATCACTTCACTGGCTGCCCATCAGTTTCCAGATGTTGGTTATCCCCTTTAAAGCCCTAAATGGCATGGGCCCAACCTATTATGGAATAGTCTGCCGAAGGAGATCCGTCTTATCACTACCTTAGAAGCCTTTAAGAAGGCACTAAAGATGGATCTCTTCCGGCAGGCCTTTCCTGGATACCCAGCCACCAAAAGAAGACCCAAGTAGTTGACCTCTGACTGGCCAGAGTTACTGTTTGTTAATAATAATAATAATTTGTTTTATTTATATACCGCTATTCCAAAGATCATATTATTGTTATAGTTTTAGGCATGTTTTAAATTATAAATGGTTTAATTGTATTTTAAGGGTGGGGTGGGCTTGGGGGGTTATGTTACAGAATGTGTATTTTAATGTTGTAAGCCACTGATTGCCTTGCGCAGAGGAGCAGCATGAAAATAAATGTTATTGTTATTATTTTGCAACTGTACTTCCATGTTTCTCTTTTCTTTGTTGGTCCAATCCAATTTTACTAGTATTTTGTTTAAAATATACATTTGTAATGCAGGCCAAAGCACATAAAATGGCAAGTGAGTATCCTTGGGTATTTATGTATTTTTTTCTGTATGTCTGTATATATTTATTATATTTATTTATGAGATGTATGTGTTAATATTCTACAACTGAACTTCTATATTATTCCTTTCCTGGCTTTTAATAAACAAAATATTAAGCCAGGAAAGGAATAATATAGAAGTTCAGTTGTAGAATATTAACACATACATCTCATAAATAAATATAATAAATATATACAGACAAAAACATATAAAACTTGGCAGTCCCTCTGTACGAAATACACTCATAAAGAGATCCTGAGGTAGATGTAAGACTTCCCCAGAAAGGAAACAATGGCCTCTACTGAGGTAAAACCCGTTTTTTAAACATTTTAAACCCCAACGGCCGTTGAGGCGCCCATTCCTCTCCTAGAACAATACTAGGTTTTGAAAAAAACACTCTTGCGCATGCTCAGTAGCCTTAAAAACCGTTTGTTCAAAAAACCCCGCTTTCTGCGCGTGCGCGGAGTGCCTCGTCAACCAATGGAAAGAGGAGGGAGAGGGAAAGAAACGCGAGAAAGCGAGCGCGCGCTGCGCCTTCTCTTTACGCATGCGCAGACAGGCCTTCTCGCTTTCCTTTTTTTCTCTTTCCCATTCCCAACGGTCGCGCGTGCGCACTCCCTCCCTCCTATCGTTTTTGCCTATCGCTGTGCTTATTTAGCCAGGGGTGGGTCTCGGCGCATGCGCGAAACTGGGAACCTGGGAGCGTCCGTGCGCGTGACGTAAGGACGCCGTGTTCGCAGGCGACGCTGCCGTGCGTGCTTGCGTCAGGCTCCGCGGCGCAGCGTCCCTTCTCTCCCTCTCTTCTCTCTCTGCCTCTGCTACTCCTCCGAATGAAAGGGAAGCTCCCAGCTAAGCAGCAGCAGCAAGAAGAAGAAGAAGGCGCCTGAAGCGAGCAGCGTCGTCGTTGTCCTGTTCGTCCGCCTGAGAGGCGCTCCTTCCTCGGTGAGGCTCGCTCGGGGGCCCTCAGGCAGCAGGAGCAGCAGGAGCAGGAGCCACGATGGTTGCCATGGAAACCACGCCTCCCCAGAACAGACCCCTGGAAGTAGCCAGTGGAAGGAGAAGGGGAAGGAAGGGTCTCTCGGGGCAGGAGAGGGACAGCGCCCCCCGAAGAGCCCGCAGCAGCAGCAGCCGCCCCAGAAGAAGGACCCTCCTCTCCCTCGCCTTCTCCCTTCTTCTCTTCCACTTCTTTCTCATCCTCCCACTTGCCTCTTCCTCCTCTTTTCCTCTCCTCCTCTTCTTTCTCGTCTTCCCACTTTCCTTTTCCTCTGCCTCTTCCTCCCCTCTTCTTCTCATTTTCCCACTTTCCTCTCTCTCCTCCTTTTCTTCCTCCTTTTCCTTTTCTCTTTCTCTTCTCCCTCCTCTTCCTTTCCCCCTTCCTCTCCATTTCTTCATGATGTCCAGCACTGTGTAATAAAGAGCCAATGTATCCTAGCAGGTTGATGACTCTGGAGACCATCATGGGATCCCCGGCTCGGCCACAAAACCCACCGGCTGCCTTTGGGAAAGTCATGCATGTTCTCAGCCTCAGGGAAGTCAGTGGCAAACCTCTGGACGACTCTTGCCAAGCAAACCCTGTGATAGGATCACCTTTAGGTCACCGTAAGTGAGAAATGACCTGAAGGCACACAGGAACAACAACAACTAAGGCCATAAACGTATCATGGGGTTTTCTTGGCAAGGTTTGTTCTGGGGTTGTTTGCCATGGCCTTTGCCTGAGGCTGAGAGTATATGACTTGCCCAAGGTCATCCATTGAGTTTCCTTGGCCAAGCAGGGACTTGAACCCTGGTCACCAGAGTCATAGTCCAACACTGAGACCAGTGTGCCATGCTAGCGCTCTCAGAGCAGCTTAGAATACCTTTTAAAAGATGGATCTAAAACATTAATTGGGCTGTTGTTGTTAACTGCCCTTGATTAATTTTTTGCAGCCACTGCTCCCTCTCGTTCCCAAACTCCGGTCTTCCAGGTGTTTTGGAGTTCAGGACCCAGGAGCTTCACTGGCATCTTGGTCAATGGTCTGGGATTCTGGGAGCTGAGGCCCCAAACACCAGGAAAGCCAGGGTTTGGGAATCACTGCGCTAAGTCCTGGAGACAAATACTGTTTCTAACCATAATCACCTTTTCCTTTTTCCTATTCCCCCCTCCTTTTGCCTCCAGGGAGCTGAAGGTGACAGGTCTGAGTTTCTTCTCATCTTCTCTCAGCTTCATCCTTGCTACGATCTTGTGAGGTAGGTTGGACAAAGTAAAAAGAGAAAGCGGGAGAAGCTAAATGCGCATGTTGACGTAACTGATGCTGAGTGTATGCTTGCACCCAAGGCTTCCTGGCTTTAACCTGACACTCCAGATTAGAACATGCCAGAAGGTGACAGAGAGGGAGCTACATTGAACTTGGTGGGGTTTCCTTTCTAAGGAAAGAGGCACAGAATTGGACAGACACACCAGAATAGTTGAAAAACATTACATCTGAAGCTGCCTTAGGCATGCTTGTTTTGAAAGCGAAGCTCTTGGTGCTCATTGCCGAAGCTTACTTGATAGTAGTGTGTATAGCATTGCAGCCCTCATAAGGCTTTATAAAAACAGCAGTCTTGGTTAATAGTACATAGTTTTAGCTCAGTGCAGTGATATAGCACATTCTCAAATGTTCAGACAGATGTGTGCATCGTGGTAATCCCTGCAACAGACCTTTAAGGCAGGTTTTTATTCTCTTTCCGTTGCAGATTTGAGGGCAAGAGAAAAGGGTTTTCTTTTAGGCTGCCTGTGGCACAAACTTCTGTTTTCAGTGTGGGTTACTTCCTAGTAGGTTTGCCTTGGTTGTAGCCCCAGAGTCCTAGAATTGTAAGAAACCCCAAGGGCCATCCAGTCTAATCGCTTCTGTCATGCAGGAATACACAATCCAAAGCATTCCCTGTAGCAGATGGCCATCCAGCCTCTGTTTAAAACCCTAAAGAAGGAGACTCCACCATACTCTAAGACAGCGTCTCCCACTTTTGAACATCTCTTACTGTGAGAAAGTCCTTCCCTGTTGATTTGGTGGTTGAGATAACTTCCAAATTCTATCCTGTGCTGGTTGTCTCTGCTGGAGAAGGGACACCTTCCCTAATCTGTTGTCCTATTCTTCAGGTATAGTCCACTAAGAGCCAGTGCATTTAAGCAGTAAAAGGGACAGGAAATTTGAGGTGATGGGATTGTTATAGTATCACTTCTGTCCTGTGCATTTGATTTCCTGTATTGTAGAATAAAGAGCTAACATAGCATAGTGGTTTGAGTGTTGGACTACAATTCTGGAGACCATTGTTCGATTCCTAGCTTGGCTATGAAACCCACTAGCTGGCCTTAGGCAAGTCACACATGCTCAGCCTCAGGGCAAGTCCATGGTAAACTTCCTATGGACAAATCTTGCCAAGAAAACCCTGTGATAGGATTGCCATAATTCAGAAATGACTTGAAGGAAAACAACAACAACATTGTGTAATAAGGACATATGAACCTTTCTGGGTCAGACTGCTGGTCAGCAGAGTGCTTTCAGGAACCCCAAAAGTGGGGCATGAGAGCAACAACCCTCTCCCATTAATATTTCCCAGGAATCTGTTATCCAGAGGCATTTCTCTCATCCTGGAGAAAGTCTGTTGGTATAATGGGCAGTAGCAATTGGTAATTTTGTTCTCTGTGAATGTCTGAGGTATAAGTTTGGCATCTGATGAAGGCTTTGGTTTCTGGTTCGTGAGCAAGGGCTCTGAGTGTGGCAAGTGCTAGAGGTAGGGCCTGGAAAGCCCTCATCAGGGAGGTACATTTGGACCCCTCTGTCGGCTTTCCAGCAGCCTCGAAAGGCCTCTTTATTCCAGTGGCTTCTGAGTGTTTTGCAGTTATATAACTGCTTCGTCTCCTTCTGCTGTTTTAATGTTTTTGCTATTATTTTTAGCTGAACAGGTGCTGGTACTTGCCTCTTCTTTGTGGTTTTATCTTGCTGCTCTCTATTGTAAACCACCTTATTACAGTACTTTATCCTGAAAGTTAGTTTAGAGTAAACAGGCAATTGATAAATGGAACTTCAAAGTGCTGGATTTATTTTTGTTGGGTTCTATCAGTAATATTTTGTTAAATTATTTTTATACAATAGAATGAACAAAGTGTTCTCTTGAATCCAGCCTTTTCAGAAAAAGGATTTTGAATATTTGTTTGATTATTTTGATTACAAATAATTATTTTCACTCATTTGCTTTGCATTTCTGAAAACCAGCTTAATGTTTCCTGCTCTTAGTACTATCTTCCAGAAGGGCAGCTTTTTTTGGTACATGTTTCTTCAGTCCCAAATCTCCTCCTTTCGAATGGAAAATCACTCCTGTCAGTGTTGCTTCACAGTAACCAAAGCCTCTTTGCAAATAAAGTGAACCTAACCTTTTAAAAAATACTTTTAACTTGAGTCGTTTGGAGTTGAGAGATGAAATACATCTAAATGTTTGGACTTTATGAAGTGTTAAAATTCTTGTCCCCCATGGTGAATGGCAATGCTGGGGCTTGACTCTAAATGAAGCATGACAAGAAGCTCTTGAATTTCCCTCCTTACCCTTGGCTTAGGTGACATCACTGCTACTTGGCTTCCTTTGGTGCTGAATAAAGTCTGCTCCTTGAGCATGGGCTTCTTTCTTTAGAGCTCGCCTTTCGCCCTCTCCATGCTCTCCTTGCTTTAGGAATCATCGGTTTAGAGGCCGCAAGCAGGGCTTAAGGCACAATAGGCATTCACAGGGGAGAAACGGTTCCATTTTTATCTTTGTTTGCACCAAGAATGCCATGCCACAGAGAAATGAAGGCTAGAATATTATTACCGAAGGAGGTGTGTCTTCCTTAACTCTTTCTCTTCTGCTGAAGTTCTTGCCATTATCAAATCCAGAGAAGGACACCCTTCATAGAGACCATAGTGCTGGCATTCGAGGTCCTGATCAGGTAAATATGCTTATTTACCTTGATTCTTGAGTAGTCCTGCAAGAGCAAAGCTGAGAACCTGGGTTTGCAATCTTTATTCTGTGATCTGCTGCAGTTCGTGTATCTGGGAGAAAGTTTTGTTACGTTTTGCAAAGTGGTTCACATGTTCTTCTGGTTTGAGGCCTATGGAAGAATTTCTGTACAAGAATATATGCAATTTAAAAGTTTTTGTAGTGTGATATTTTTTTTAAAAAAGAGTTGGTGCGTTTGAAGTGTTTCAATGGTTTTAAAACGATTATTCTTTGCTTTACTTTTCACACTGAACTGTTTTCATTCATAGACATGTGCTGATGTCAGTCTATTGCAGAAAAATTAATCTTGTGGCACCTTGAAGACAAGTACATGTTTATTGTGGCTTCAGCTACAGGTGAAAGCCCATACTGCAGTATTCTTTAGAGGTTTCTTTATTAGGAATGACCACTTTAAAGTCCATTTGGGTGAACATATGAAACAGCCTTATTCTAAGTCAGATCATTGATCAATCCAGTTTAATATTGGCTGGTAAACAGTTACATCTCTCTAGGATTTTAGACATGAACCTTTCCTGGGCCCTTTAGTATGCAAAGTTCTGCGGCTGATCTGTAGCATTTCCTTATAAAGTGGTAGACTTACATGTGTAATATTCTGCAGTAAAGCCTGTTGTGATAGAATATGCAGAGAGGAGGTCTTACACATTTTGCAAGGACCTGGAGGGCACAATCCAATTTCAGATAGTATACGTAAGTGCAGCGTTTTCACTTTTTACACCAGGAGTGAATGACAAATGTTCCTTTTATAGAGAGGAGGATGAAGAAATGCTAGCCTGAGCTTGGGCAAGTGTTTGTTTTTGTTGTACACTAGAAGAAATGTGGGTTGGTAAATTATTCTAAACATGTTCCAGAGAGGAATTATAATCTGAGACTAATTGGGTTCCCCTTCCTCCTGTCCATCTCTCCTTATTATCCTTTTGGCAATGAACCAATCCAGCTCTGTATTGATACACGCATACAGACAGCTGTAGTCACTGCACATTGTGATACTCGTGATATGAATTCATATCAAGAGTAATACCTGCACAGTCAAAATGCATTGGCTTTTGATTTACTGAAAGTCTTTCCCCACTTAGACATAAATGCATTCTGAATTATATCTGACCATAAACTGGTATACATTGGAAATGTGGCACTTGCATGGTACATTGCTTTCCAAATTGGCTTGCATGTTGTGATCTTTATCATCCATGTTGTGCTTATAGGTCCACTATATGAGACAGATTCTGTCCCCAGGTTTTAAAAAGTATTAATAAGTTACCTTTTAAGTAAGAGTGGTCAGATGTCCTAACTCTAGAAAGTTCTCTCTTACTGCTACTGTACCAAAGCATTTTCTGTGCATATTCAGCTGCTTTAGGATTTTAACACTTCGAAGTCTAATAAAGACCAAGTAAACCCAATGTTAAAAAAATTATTTTAGTTTCAGAGTGGGAAATGTGCTGAGAATAGTATTATGTGAAGCTAAGTACTGTAATTCATTTCTTGCTTTATTTTGCTGTGCTTGCATGTTCAAAGTGTGAAAAATCTTTTGTGATTTCTCCTGCTGACCCAGATCCTTCAGTATTGAGTTGAATTCTCCTGTTGCTACATCAATAAATGTGTGTACAAATCATCATGTATATTATGGTGAAATAAAAATAGTCAGAGGAATGTGGTGTTCAGCAGGATGGGAAAACTCCCAGGTGTCTTACAATCCACTTGCTGAAAACCTGGATATTGGTGCTGAGACAGCATTACTTTTCCACTTCCACACCCCATTCCAGAAGCAGAGGGTTCTTGATGTGTGCATACGCTAAGGGAGGTCACGTCAGCAAAAAACACCTAAAATTATTGGATTGCTACAAAGAAACATTAAGGACATTTGGGGCTTTTTTGTTTGGAAAAGATGACTGAGGAGATGTGTGTTTCATCCAGTCAGCCCTCCATATCCACAAATTTTTTTATCCATGGATTCAACCATCCAGGATTTGAAAATACTAAAAAATCAATATTAATTTTTTAAAAAAAGCAAATCTTGTTTTTTCCCCATTTTATACAAGGGACACCATTTTACTTTGCCATTGTATTTAATGGGACTTGAGCATCCATGGATTTTGGTAGCCATCGGGGGCCCTGGAACCAAAACCCAGTGGATACCAAGTACCACTGTGTTTAATTGTGTTTTGCATTTTAACATGCTGTACCCAGCCTTGAGCTTTGAGGAGAGGTGGGGAAATTATTATTATTATTATTATTATTATTATTAAATGAGAGGGTATCATCTCTGTTTGTGGCTGTGGAGAAAGTGGACGGAGAGGTTTCTCTCCATCTGTCATAATAGTCTGACTTAGGGCATCTAATGAAATTGGCAAGGGATTGAGGGCAGACAAAAACGTTCTTCACACTTTTCAAAAATGGATTAGACAAATACATAGAGGGTGTACGAAAGGCTGTTAGTCACGGTGGCTACAGGAAGCCCCTGTGTACCAGGTGCTGGGGAGCGGAATGGGGAGAGGCTTGGCCCTTCCATGTCTCTGAGAAGCAGGATGTGGTCCAGCAGGGATTTCTTACTCTGAGAGAACACACTTAGGGATGTAGTTGTGAAAAATGTTTTCCAGGGTACATTTATCACATGATCAAAGGTGTGATATCCAGAGCAGGTTGCATGCACAACTTCTATAATTTCTTGTGGCATTTCATGGCCCAGGCCTATATGTATTGCTCTTGTGACTGATGCTGCTGTCTGGCCCAAAGAGCTACTGCTATAAAATGGGAGGACTCTTGCATGTCATGTTGTGGCTCCTGTAGGCAAAACTGTGGTGGTATCATTGCTGCATATGAAATTTCCCTCCACATGGTAGTAATGGGTGTGATGGTCTCTTGGGAAATTCTGCTGTGCTCATAACTTGTTTGAAAAAGAATGGGACAGCTACTTGATCCTAGATCGCCACAGATGAACTTGTCAGGGCAACATTGGCATTTGACACATCCAGGAGTTGTTTGATATTCTGTAGATGTCTGATGGATGCAAATTGTGGAGCAAATTAAGTCGTTTGGAGCAAATTCACCCACTTTAATTAGCAGTCAGGAGTATTTTAGTCCTGAATATATTATTTTCAAGTGGGAGCTGCAACAAAAAAAATGTAGTTTTCAGTGCTGTTGATCAGGTGCCAGCCACCCATGCCTCTGTCCAATATGTGTTCTTTCCTGCATCTGACACAGTCCGTGAACATGCTCAGTCCTCGCTGGGATGTTTTGGGGAGCAAGGATTCCCCATCAGAGGTAACATTTTTGTTTGTGTGTTTTGTTTCAAATATTTTATATTCTTCTGCAAACTTTTTTGGAGCCACCTGATTGGATACTGTGAGAAACCAGATGAGCCTGGACAAGACAGGCCTTTGGCCGATCCAGCAGGGCCTGGGTCAGATGGTGCTGTTTTAGGCTACATAAGCATCCATGCTCAGATAATGAGTCATTAGGGTATATCATACAGTAGAAAAATTTATGGAAGGATTGTACATAGCTGGCTTGGGCACTGGATGCCAAAAAGGGTGTAAAAATAAGGAGTTTTCTTTTTATGCAAAAGTCTTTTGCTTAGGATCTTTTAAATTAAAAAAATGCATCCTCACCTTTCAGTGTCAATGACATTCTCAGGGCAACTTAACAAAACAAACAAAATTGATGGTAGAGAGCATAGCTGTACAGCATTTTCCCCCAGTGTCCCAAGGGGGTTCAATGTCTACCTTCACCTGTATTTTAGTCTTCGTTTTTCCATCTCCAGTTCTTTGAGGACTTCATCATCCTTTCTCTGAGAATTCTCATTTTAGAAGCAGGCAATTTTATTGAGGAGATGGTGCGCTCTTTCTCTCACCCGACAGGCAGTCACCGAGTTCCACCCCGAGTGCTAAGTCTCGAAGTCCCCTTTTGATAAGGCATGCAAAATCACTGCCAAAATGAAGAGAGAAGCTCAGTGCTATTGTTTGTACCTTTTTGTTCCCTGCAGCATTGGCAAGGATTGAAGTGGCATTCTTCAAACCGTCTTAAAAACCATGTCAGCTTCAGTCGGACAGAAAAAGGGGCCTGGAAGACAGCGCAAATGTGCCTTCTGCAGGTCCAACAGAGATAATGAGTGCGGACAGCTCTTGCTCTCTGAAAACCAGAAGGTGGCAGCACATCATAAATGTATGGTAAGTGCCCCCAAAGAATGCTAGAAAGTGCTCAGATGGGTGGGACGCTTTTTTGTTGATGAAACATTAATATAGATGGGAGGAAGGGAAGGAATTGATAGGTGGAAGGTCACATTTAATTCTTCTTCTTCTTTTTTAATTCTAATGATTCCCCCCCACCCCTTATGGCTCTCTTTTAGTATTACATTTAATATTTATTAAGTTTTGTTGAGCTTAGCACAATATGTAGAACAATGACCAAATAGATTGGGGGAGAAAATCACCACTGTAAAACAGTCCAGTCCCCAGAGTAAGCTATGTTGTGGAATGTGAAAAGGAAATGTGTATCCTCCTGCAAAGAACTCATTAACACCCAATGTAGTCATTATTCATTTGAAACAAATGCCCAACGGCTGTATTTAAACCTCTGTTTCCTCTAGCTGAGCTTCATCCTGTCCAGACTGACTTGAAACAAAACCCTGTTGAACTCATGCAGTTGATTTCTCAGTGAACACGTTCATGAAACGGGGCTCCACATCACAGTGTTTAAAATGGAACATGAGATACACACATCATTTGGGAGGGCTGACCCTGTTAGTTTGATGAAGCAGAACAAAATGGAGTCTTGTGCTACCTCAGTGACAGAACACATGTATTATGAGATAAATGTTCTGAATCAGAATCTATTGTATCTGGAGTTGACTCTAGACTCTAACCCATGAAAGCTTGAGCCATAATAAATTTGCTAGCCATTAAGGAACTACAAGATTCCTTGTTGCTTTTCCTCAACATTTCCATTTAGTTGTGAGAATGCATTGTTAAATACAGAAGCTCAGGTTCTGTCCATATTTTAGTAAAGTCTTACACGTTTATTTTTGTATGTCTAGCTTTTCTCATCTGCCTTGGTATCATCACAATCCGATAATGAGAGTCTTGGAGGCTTTTCTATTGAAGACATTCAAAAGGAAATAAAAAGAGGTACCAAGCTGGTAAGCTGACATTTCCAGCTCACTAAATTGAAATGTGTTGAAGTTTAGAAAATGAAATTGCTTGAGCATATTCACTGTTAACCTCCTACATTGTATTCCGTACATGAAGAACTGCTGTAGTACCCTGGATATTGGACACTATACCCCTTTCTGAAGGCTTCTGTTTCTGACATAGCAAGATCTGGCATAACTTTAACTGAACTGGCATGCTTCTTAAAAGCATCTTTTCTTCCTTCAGCATTAAGCAATAGGACAAGTGAGTAGAGAACAGCCACACAGGGGAGGGAGACATAATCCCTCTTACACTGGTTTTGTGCTCAGTGGTAATTTTGTGGCTATCTTCATTTGCAGGGATTCTCTGTATTATCAAGCTACTGCATCATGGAAGCTTCTTAAAATTGAAATCTTGCAACCAAATATACTTCTTCAAGAAAATCAGATTATGTTGAAAGTCATGGTTAATTATGCAATAGGCAAATCTGTTTTTGTTTTGTTTCACTTTAATATGATATGTTAATTCACTAGAGCTTCTGCAGATACTTTTCATGATGATTAAAAACACAGAAAGCTGTTTCCCTACCAAGTTGTATCATCTGTCCAGCCAGCCAGTGTACTGCTTTCTCCAACTAGTAGTGGCTGTCCACAGCTGTGGGCTGAAAGAAAGTCTTCATGAGTCCTTCTGAATCAGATTCTTTTAAAGTGGAGTTTACAGTATTCAAAGCCTTTGTCACCTGCTGTATGGAAAGCAGCAAGGACCAAAAACATTTTCCTATCTACAGATTTTAAACAATAAGGTTTTTATTTGTGTTTATAAATTACTGTATTTAATGGGTTTACCCCTCAATATTTCTGCCTTTGACATTTTTTTCTCCCTCTCTTGGCTCTCTTAATGTAGCCACTGTTGTTCAGTATTAAAGAAATGCTTTCCTTAAGTACTGAAAGCTACTTTGCATTAGCTTGTGCCAGTTCTTCCAACTACGAGTAGTATTCCCATTTTTATAAAAATGGGAGATAACAGATAGAACCACACTTACAGTATCTGATGCCCTTCACAGATGTTTGACTATAGCAGCCAATGGCTTTGCTGCCTGCGCTTGATGAGAACTGCAGTCTAACACATTTGAAGGGCACTGTGCTGAAGATGTCTGGCTTAAACTGATATGGGTCACTAGTGCATTCAAGGCTGAATTGAGTTGAAATAAGCTTGCAGTTCTTGTTTGTAACCCTGATACTATGCCAGTTCTTTAGGCACATAGAAAGTTAAATTGGGTTGAAGTGCAGCTGCCTGTCTGACCCACTGGATGAAATGTTAGCCCTGACCCATATTCACTTCTCTTTGGCTGTAAAGTGAAGCTGTATAGCTGATTTTCAGATTTTAAAGCAGCAGTAAAAGGAAATAAAAAAGTCAGCATAGTACAGTGGTATCAGTGTTGGACTAAGTCTCCAGGAGACCAGGATTTGAAACTCTGCAATTGCCTTAAATCAGAGTCAACTTATAGAGTCAAACCAACACTGTGTAGTAGTTTGATTGTTGGAGTAGGTCCCTGGAAGACCAGTTGAACTACCTGCTCAGCCTTGTAAACCCACTGGGTGATCTTGGGCAAGTCATGCTCCCTCAGCCTCAAAGAAAGACAATGGCAAACCTCCTCTGCAGAAACCTTGCCAAGAAATCCTTCGGATGGGGTCATCATACATTTGTTATGACTTCAAGACATGTAACTGTCCAAAAAAAGGAAACTGCAGCACACTAAAATGCAATGGGTTACCTTTCCATCCGTTAGCTCATCTCCTTCATTTTTAATTGCCATTGTTAGTGAGCCAGAAGACCTAATATGATGTCTTTTCCCTTTTCTTTCAGAAATGCTCGCTATGTCACTGTCCCGGTGCAACCGTTGGTTGTGATGTAAAAACCTGCCATAAGACATATCACTTTTACTGTGCATTGCATGATAAAGCTCATATCCGAGAGAAACCTTCCCAAGGCATTTACATGTAACTACCACTTGTATTTATTCTTTCTTAAAATATATTGAAGGGATACAGCATTTGTTTGACAACAAATTCTGAAGCTTTTCTTCATTGTTCACAAAGTCATTTTAAATGTTGGCAACTGCATTAGAATAAGTTATAAACAAATGAAAAAGTTCTGTGTCTTGTCTGACTTCGCACTTTTCAATTATCTGTCCTTAGGATATTATGTCGAAAACACAAGAAAGCGCCACACAACTCTGAAGGTAGTAATTATTTAACACAAGCTGTTTTAAATAGCTCTGCATCAAACTTTGTTGCTTTCAGTTGTGAATAATAATGTAATAATGGTACTAAAGGGGAGTGAGGAAAAGAAAATACATAATTAATCTTGTCAGCTTTCCTTGGACATGAAAAGCGCATCTTACAGTGATAGGCCAAAGGTCCATCCTCTCATCTTTCAAGCAGATGCCTTTGGGAAACGCCCAAAGTAAGGGCTTGAGGCAGAAGACCTGGTCAGCTCTGTACTCCACAGTATGTGTTGTGCAGTGGCATACACTGAGTCACCATTGATAGACCAATTCCCTATCATGAATTTATCTAATCCTGTTTGAAAGCTAATAAATAGCACCTAGCCTTGTGGCTGCCAAGTTCATGAACCAACTGTGAAGAAGAATTGTAGAATCACAGACATGGGGAGGACTATATAAAGTATTTTTCCTGAGTCGTGTTTCTTAGTCCCAACTGGGGTAGACCTATGGAATCACTTGTTGAGCAGCAAGTCAACATGTACATAGATCCCATTGATTCTGTGGCCCTGCTTTAGTTGTCTAAGGCTCTAGACCAGAAAGTAATAACTAAGCCCCTCAGCTTTTAGAATCCTGTGCAGGGCTGAGCTCTAGCTTCGGCTGAGTACAGTGGTGCCTCGGGTTACGAAATTAATTCGTTCCGCGGCCGCTTTCGTAACCCGAAAAGCCTTCGTAAGCCGAATTGCCATAGGCGCTAATGGGGAAAAGCCGCGATTCCGTGCGAAAAAGCCGAAAAAAGCACCAAAAGTTTTTTCGTAACCCGAAAAAACATTCGTAACCCGGAACAATGATTCCCTATGAGATTTTTTCGTATCCCGAAAATTTCGTAACCTGGGTATTTCGTATCCCGAGGTACCACTGTATGTGTTTGGAGGTAGTGACAGCTCTGTCTTGCAGGATTAGTTTAGAATGGAAGAAATGGGGCAGGAGACCCAGGTTGACCAAGTTGTCATGCAGAGATCCTGGCACTCTTCTGTTACATTCACCCGTTAAAAGCCCCTTCCTCAGTAACCATTCCCTTGCCAGAATCCCACCCAGTTAAAAAGGTCTTTGCTCTTTTTGAATTGATGTTTGGGGTGGGAGATGGGTAGGACAAGCTAGACTGTCCTGTACTGAGTGTTGCAGGAAAACGCTACTTGACTATTTGCTTTTGAGAATCTAATTCTATCCTGATATAATGTGAGAGGTGATCTGGGTGGAACGTTAGCAGTTAGGGGTACCAGTACTTGTGTACTTTAGAAGAATCTGCCTGGTGAAAATGTTCAGCCTTCTGAAGTGTTCCCTTCATTTATCATTTGTCTTCTAGCAGATCTAGAAGAAGGTCTAAATGAACATGAGTTGGAAGCTTCTCCTCCTAAAAAGAGGGGTCGTAAAGGAAGGCCCAGAAAAATAACTCCGAAAGGACCATCAGAAGATGCCCGGTCAACATCATTGCATGGCACAGACGATATAGAAAGCAGTTCTTATGTAAGCAATTTGTATCTTTAAACATTTCACATAGCCATGTTGTTCTGTTTCTAAGTGACCATGCTTAGTTGTCTTCTGATTAAACCATATATGTTGTTTTTGTCCTATTATTTTAGAAAAGTGTTTTTTCTTTCAGAGAGACAGATCACCTCACAGAAGCAGTCCCAATGATACAAAACCTAAATGTGGATTCTGTCATGCAGGTGAAGAAGAAAATGAAGCTAGAGGGAAGCTTCATATATTCAATGCCAAAAAAGCAGCTGCACATTACAAGTGTATGGTGAGAAAGATTGCTTTGTCCCCACACCCTGGTCTTCCACACCACTTTGATTAAACAGGCTCATGTAGTGTCTTCTACAACTATTACCAGCTGATTTTCATATCAGTAAACAGGGCTTTCCTGCTCATGTAGGAACTCAAAAAGTAGCTTTCCAATGCTCTGCCTGCCCACTCAGCACTCATCCTGAGCCTTGCATCACTGCTGTATCCCTCACAGTGCAGGCAAAATATGCATCCTCTTCCAAACTTCAGATTAAAACCTAGTTTAGTGTGCAAGAACCTCTGCTACATCAGATCAAGGCCCACTTAGTCAAACATCTGAGTCTTTATGGTGGCTAGTCTGATGTGTCTAAAAAGACCTGATGACTTCCTCTTGTTGATTCACAGCAACCAGTGGTCATTATGGCTCACCCTGCTTTGTAGCCATTGATGGATTCATCCACCTCCCTCTTATAAAGCCATCCAAGTGGTGGCCATCATCTCAGTCTTTCCAGATCTTCATGGTTCTGTCTCAAAGTCCCACCTCCACCTTCCTGCTGCATGCGCATCTTTGAAGACTTACATAGTTGGGAGTTTTCAGTGCTCCTAACATTCTGTGTTTCCTTTCTTTCTAGTTGTTCTCTTCTGGCACTGTACAACTGACAACAACGTCAAGGGCAGAATTTGGTGACTTTGATATTAAAACTGTACTTCAAGAAATTAAACGAGGAAAAAGAATGGTACGATCTGTTGGTTTGAACCTAAGCTAGCATGTTTTTATCCTCAGTTTTTTCTAAAGTGCTGAGGGTTGCCTACAGTTCCTTACACCTTTTTTCTAAACACCAGCCACTAGACTGGCAAAACTGACACAGTAAACTTTGTGGCAAAAGAGAAATGTAAACATAGTTTCTCTTGATTTAAGTCCCACACATTAGCCACAGCACAAAATTGGGGGGAGTCTGAGTGGTGGATATTTGCTTTTAGGATTTTTAAGAATGTTGCTTTCCCACTAAGAGGACCCTGGAAATTGTTGCTTTATGAGAAGTGACCCAAAAAAGCAAAATATTTTGGCTTTTCCCCCCACAAATATTGTGAGGACAGGTTCCTTTGTATCTTCATTGGCAATAATTCAGTCTTCATGCAGATGTAGAATTAAAAGGATCAAAACCTTCTTTGGGAGTTTGAAACTGAGTGTGAAGTGGGTAGATGTGGGTCAGAATGTGATTCACGTAAGCTGACTGTTGTCTTTCTCTCCTTCTTCCCACCCTTTTAATGACAGAAGTGTACACTTTGTAGTCAGTCTGGTGCTACAATCGGATGTGAAATTAAAGCATGCATCAAGACTTATCATTACCACTGTGGAGTACAAGACAAAGCAAAATATATTGAGAATATGTCACGAGGAATTTACAAGTAAGTGTCCCCCTATTATATCTGTGTTTGTGAACAAGAGGAGGGAGAGAAGCCATCGTGGGCAATACCTTATATCTCCAAACGCTAGACTCTTGTCAGAGGTTAGCAGACCACTGCACTAGCTGTAAGGTTTTTGAATAGAGAAATACCTGCCCCATTCACCATGGCTGGTGTGTCTATCCAACTTACCAGCCTTTAGTCTTACTGATGTTGTGGCTGACCCTAATTGTCAGCCACAAGGAGGCATTCACTGAAAAATGTGGTTTGCCTGTTCAAGCAAGTATTGATGAATTGGGTGGTTTTGCTGCACAGTGTAGTCACAGAAAAGCCCTTTATTTGTCTTTCCTTGTTTGAACATCTTAGTTTGGCCTACTAATGGTACGTTTACATTAATACTTAACTAGGAAGTGGCTGAAGTGGCTGAGTGAGCACAGGCTTGTTTGCTTCTTGCGCTGAATACCATTTACTTCTGAGTTTTCACACCCATCACATTGGTTTAATTCTCCCTGTAGGCTGTGCTTATTTCAAAGGAAACATTTATTAACACACACCAAACACACACACCCACAAACATGTGCTTAAAATTTCCAGGACAGTTTATAGAATACAATTAGTGAAACCTCTTTGGCAACAAAAGACAGCATTCTGTAACAGGCGTTGGGTTTTTGTCTGATTTTCTTCTGCCATATCGCCCCCTTCTTACTCACACAAACACACATCTATATAAAAATGTTGGTGTCTTTGCATTGTCTGTAGGCTTTACTGTAAAAACCATAGTGGGAATGATGAACGAGATGAAGAGGATGAAGAGCGCGAAAGCAAAAGTCGTGAGAAGTCAGTAGGCAATCTTAGTGGAGTTCCTCAGCAGCAACTTAATGGAAATTAGGTATGACTGTCCTCACCTTCCAGCCCTCCTTTTGAGACACCACCATACAATTGATGTAGGTGTTAACTAGTGGTAAGACATTTTAAGCCAAGCATAATGCCAATAAGTGCGGGAGGGGGGTTGTTTTGTTTTAAACTGGAGTCTTGTTGCACAAGCGTTAGGGATATTTCTCAAAATTCAGCTAACTTTAAGGAGGACCCTGCACTTCTGCCAATAAACATAGCTGTCATGTTCAGTTTGGTAATATGCTTTCTTTGTCTTATTCTCAACTATTTTAAAATCTATCCTTTTTTCCCTCATCATCTTTCATACAGGTTCAAGTGACAAAGTTAAACTGGGAATGAATAAGACATCCATAATTACTAACCTTTGTGTTTGTTTGTTTTTTTTTAAAAAAAAGGATTTATAAAGTCAGAAAGGGGTTAGTGGCTTTTTTTACTGCCTGACTGTTAGGAATGTCTTTGAACTGCCTGAAATGGTCATGTGTGTGAGCCTTCAATGAGCAGCAGAGGCTTTTAAACAAATTAAAACCTATTGATAATATGTAGTTAGTCTGCCGTGTCTGGAGGGGGGGGGGTGAAAAAATCATACACCCCGAAAACACTGTAGGAATGAAAGTAGCGTGTACGGTGTCAGAGCTGAGGCAGACACTGAGACAATAAGCTCTGTTTCTGGACTGAATAAAATTTCTCTGATTTGAGATGTTCACCTCAACGGATTGGTGCCCCATGGGAAGTGCTGGAGTTTTAACTCGCAAAATGGATGTTTGTGTGATGCGACCGAGGCTGCAAATGAGGGATTTTTGCATTTACCTTCACGTACAAACTGGATGTTAAGCGGGAAGGAAACTGCTTGATGCCTCCTTTGTGAAAACACTATATAGGGCTTTGGGTGGGCGGCAGGGGGAAGGAATAAGAATTCAGCAGCTCCAGAAGTGCGATTTCAAACCATTTGGATTATTCCTGCTACAATGGTTCCTACTGCCTAGCATTCCTTGCCGGAGACCTCAAGCTGCCATTGACGATAAGCTGTGAGCTTCAGTACTCATGCCAAAGGGCTGTCATTCATTCTTTTTTCCTACATAAAACACACACACGAATATGTACACATCCTCACCTCCTACTTTCTTCTCCCTGCTGTACCAACAACCTGTGGCCTGTTGCAGCTGAAGAATAACGTGGTGATTTCTGGAAACATCAGCCCCTTGTCTCCACCCACCCCCATTAGATTTCGGAGTTACCGCTTAACTCTCACTATGGAATTTAGCCACCTTTATTGGACATCATACCTCAAGTGCTCTGTGCTGCGTGGAACACATCATGTTTTGTCCAAATATAAATATATATATACAGATCCTGTATGCTGTAAGAAGAATGCAGAATAAGACTCTGGAAAAAAAGTTTTTCTTTTTTTTAAAAAGGTCAGTATTTATTTTGAGTCTTGTGACCACTATCGAGAAAGTTTTTAGTATTTGGTTAAGGGTTTTCTGGCAAATCAGCAAGTCGTGCTGTTAAATCTACTGGAGCCGAATGAGCTTGAAATTATGCCAAGTCTTAATATCTCAGTAATTATGTCATAGACTCCTGGTATCTCCTAGTCATTTCTTCCATTGGTTTAGTCCAGCCTTTTCCTAAACACGACCAAAATATGTCCTGCTTGTTAGCAAGGTAGCAAGATCTACGCTCTTATCTCTTCAATTGGAGGCCAAGCACCAATGGAAGGATGCTGACAATTGGATGGAAAACGGAGAAGATTTGCTAGCAGTTGAATATTGCAGAGGAAAAACAAATGTTCCATGATACGCTCTATATTTCTGAAGCCTTGTTTTGTTTTGTTTTTTTACTTTTAACCTTTTTTTCCTCTTTTTTTTAAAAATGCATTTCGTTGTCTCAAGGGACTCAACTATTGCATATAAGAACTTCAAAAAGACTCTCAAGTTGGAATTCAATCCATTTGGGTTTGAAAACTTCCTGGAAGAATGCAGTTTTAGTAGAAAAGTTGTGTATAAAGAAAAAAAATAAATCTGTTAATTGATCTTATGCCATTGACCAATTTTTCTTTTTTATTTTGTATTGTAACTTTCAAGATTAAAGGTGTAATGAACTGAAATAGATGTTTACTAGGCGTGTGCACTCTTTTGAAAGGATGGATTTTGGGGGGGTAGGGTGGTGTAAGTTGCTTGTAATGGTTTCAGAATATAAAATGTTACCTTAGATCAGTTTTAGGGGTCTTAATTTCTGCCAGGTGCCACTCTGAAGTGGTAGGACAAGTTCAGAAATAGTCTTGATGTTCCAAATAATGAGTGAATCCCTGCTGCCCACTTGTTGTATATCTCCATAGGACAAAGATTTCTGAAAATGCAAAAATTCAGAGTAAGTAGTAATACCAGCTTTCTAAAATGTTCAAAACAAATTGCAGTGCACATGGTTTGAGCACAATTTAAATGGCAAAATATACGACGAACCTTGAAAAAGCAGAGCAAAACATGCAGTTCTACATTCAGAACAGAAAAGGGTAGAGAGTTGTTAGAGAGAATGGTCTGTCTGGTTTAGAGGAGCCCTTGACTTAGTCCAGGATGCGTTTTTTGTTTCCTCCCAGACCATTTCCCAAGTTCTTGTCTCCCTTTTGATCAACATTTCTAAGCGCAGATATGGCTTCAGCTGGGCACCTGTTGCGTCTTGTCTTGCCTGAGGAAAACATGACCTGCCTTGCTCTGAAAATGTTCCTGATGCAAAGCAGCTCATGCTATCGCCCGAAAAAATCCCTGACACACTTTATTTGGGAACAGCCCAATATTCAAGCAACCCAAACTCAAGTTCAACAGTAAGTTTGCAAGGCTTACCCAGAGTTGACAACAGCCACAGTTATGCCAACCTCCAGTTTTTAGAAACGTCTGACTTTACTGACTTCATTTAAGACCTAGGCTGCATCCACGCTGCAGAAATAATCCAGTTTGGAACCACTTTAACTGCTATGGGATTCTGGACTTTGGGGACATAGCAAACTACAGTTCACAGAACTCCAAAGCATTGAGCCCTGGCAGTTAAAAGTGTCGTCAGACTGGATTATCTCTGCAGTGCGGATGCAAATAAAGACTCTTGTCTGACATCTTTAGAATGAAGCAGGTTTTCTTATTTGGAATATTAGTATTTCCTTGTATATTGGTTTTCCAAACATGATTCACTTGTTTGCATCTCTACTCACCATCCAATGGTGATGAAGTCAGACCCAATTTTTATTGACTTTCCTTGTCCGGAAGAACAAGTTGGGACTTCATTGACGATGGAGCTTTCCACCTCCTGCAGATGTTCCCGAAAAAAAGGACCATAACTCATCATTTTAATTTAACTTCCTGTTTAATTTGTATTCCTGCATGAGGGAAGCTGGCTGTAGTTAAAAATAGAGTGATGTTGCATGTGCATTTTCAGTAGGAAATACTCTAGTAACTTTCCACCCGGTTTGAAACAAGAAACAACTGCAGTGTCTTTACTGATCTGAATTTAAAAGGGCACGAAACTGGGGCGGGTGACCTTTGGTCCTCCAGACATATTGGACAACAATTCCCAGGGTCACCAGATATCCTAACTGCAAGGGAGGACAAGGGACCTAGGGTCACCATCTGCCACAAATAGACCATAAAATCACACTGGAAGATCTAGAAATGCTGAGAGAGGTGTTTTCCCTAATAATCTCTAGATCCTCCAGATTAGAGTGTTTTATTTGCTGTTTGTCTACTTTGATGGAGGCTCCTGTGTCCCTAACCCCAGCGAATGCGGAGGACCCACTATAATTTCAGTATCAGGAATGTCCACCTTTCCACTGACCATCAAGAGCCTTAGTCATCCATCTGGGCTAATATTTATTGGGAAATCTTTCCACCATCCTTCACTATAGAAATTACACAAAGTCCCCAGCAAGGGCTACTTTACGATCTCTGCTCCCTCAGCCAAAGCGTCTCCGAAATGAGTGCGCTCACAAAGAGATCTGTGGCGTCGCGCACAACCCACGCCACCAGTTTCCGTGGGACTAAAACTGCAGGAAGCCCTGCTGGCAAGAAGGCACATTTCTTTGATGAATGGGCACAGTTTATGCTTTTTAAAAATAGCCTAGTGCTGCCCAGTGTTCTCGGCGGCGTGTGCCTTTGGTCGACAGAAGGGTATACTTCTAAAAAACTATCTCTTAATTGCCCATTTCCTCTGCTTGGATCAAAATATGGGCAAGGAAGGCAAACACGGTCCTTGCTGCGGCTTGGAAGCGGGGTTTAGGAGGATGCAGCAATGTTGCTTTTTCAAACATAATATGTAAAGGCTAGTAGTGCTTTTGAGCACAATAACATTTCCTTAAGGAGGTCATTCGAGGTACTTTTTTGTATTGAAAGCATATCTGGTTTTTTTAAAAGTAACACATTACTCTAAGCAACCAGCAATGAGTCACACTGCCTTCTGATTTAGTATTAAAAGACAATTAATGAGTAACAAACTGGTTTGCTAAAAGAAAAATCACATTTCGGACTCTGACCTAGAAGAACCAAGGAGCTGAGTCAATGCAAGACTATTCCTTTCTTTCTCATTATCTATCTATCTATCTATCTATCCTTTTCTATCTATCTTTCTTTCTTGTTTGTCTATTTCATTATCTATCCCAAGGGTAGGATGGTCTATCCTAAGAACAGAAAATGGCCAGGTTTCCCAATTTGGGGTGTAGCAATGGCAACCCTAAGGAGAACCTATCTCGAGGTGTTTCATGGCAAGGCTTGTTCAGAGGAGGATTGCCATGGCCATCCCTTGAGGCTGAGAGAGCGTGACTTGACCAAGGTGTCACCCAGTGGGTTTCATGGCCGAGCTGGGATTCGAACCCTGGTCTCGAGAGGCATAGACCAACACCCAAGCTGAAACCAAAGCAAAATGGACCCCTGACAGCGAGGTAAGTCCAATCAGGATTAGACCAAAGGCTGAAGGGAAGAAGAGCAAGAAGTGAAGTATGAGATATCATATAAGTTTGTTAGGAACGGTCTGGAAGTGGCGCCAGGGCCTTTTTTGCTTAATGGAGGACAGTGCCACCATCTGCCACCCTCAGCGGGGCTGGCGCTAGGGTTCATTCCTGATAAAAGCCTTTGCTTCGTTGGCATGTTTTTTTTGTGGGGGGGGAGGTTGGGTGGCCATGTTGGGCCGGGAATGAGCAAATAAATGACGGCGACTCCCCCAAAATAAGGCAAAGGGGAGGCCAGGCGGCCATATTGGGCTGGGGGTGACCAAATAAATAATGATGACTCCCCCTCAAGAGTGGATTAGGGGCTCATTTTGTGAGGGGCCACATTGGGGCAGGAATGAGCAAATAAATAACGATGACCCCCCCTCAGAGGAAGAGATAATGAGTTGATGAGAAGCTGATTTTGTGAGGGGAGGCCGGGCGGCCATGTTGGGCCCCTGGGGGTGACCAAATAAGTAATGATGACTCCCCCAAAACAAGGCAAAGGGGAGCTGATTTTGTGAGGGGAGGCCGGGCGGCCATGTTGGGCCCCTGGGGGTGACCAAATAAGTAATGATGACTCCCCCAAAACAAGGCAAAGGGGAGCTGATTTTGTGAGGGG
>NC_056528.1:32514897-32516493 GCF_019175285.1 Sceloporus undulatus
GGCCCGGGCGGCCATGTTGGAAGTAAACAAAGTAATTAAAATTTGAATTTTTATTGCATTCTGTATGTATTTTTATTGCTGTGACCTGACCAGATTCCTCGTGATTGGGAGGGCTATAAATAAATAAATATTATTGTTGTTGTTGTTGTTGTTACTATTAAATAATGAAAAGCCCTCCCCTTGAGGGGGAGCAAAGAAGGCAACAGCGGTCGTCTGATTCTGCGAGGGGAGGCCTAGCAGCCATGTTGTGCTTCTGGGGGCGAGTCCCGATTGGCAACACTAGGACTCCCCTCAGGAGGAGGGGAAATAAACGGAAGGCCGCCCGCTGCGAGGGGAAGGCGAGGAGCCAGCCTCCATGTTGGGGAAGCAGGGGAGGAGGAGGCGGTTCTCCTCCTGGTCTCTGCCTTCCTCCCGCTTCCATCCCCGCCTCCTCCTGGCTCTCCTCCCGAGCCCCGCAGCCCTGCTCCCTCTGGCTCCGTCCCGGGCACCATGGCCGGCCTGAGCAACAGCCACAGCAGCCCCGGAGGAGGAGGAGGAGGCAGCGGGCGGCCCCCGGGACCCTGCTGCCAGTCCTGCATCGTGGTGAGGGACCAGGAGGAGGCCCTTTCCATACCGGGGCTCAGGAAGGGAAGGGGCGGCTATTAGGGCCCCTGCCTTCGCTTACGGCCCTCGCCCTCCGCCTCCAAAAAAGGGATATATATATATAT
Source organism: Sceloporus undulatus (assembly GCF_019175285.1). Taxonomy (NCBI): domain Eukaryota; kingdom Metazoa; phylum Chordata; class Lepidosauria; order Squamata; family Phrynosomatidae; genus Sceloporus; species Sceloporus undulatus. The sequence goes on from NC_056528.1 coordinate 32,515,605, forward strand.
ATATATCTGGGGGGGTATTATTGATTGATTAATTGACCCCATGGCACTTTATCTATCCATCTATCTATTGGTTTTGTTTTATTTCCCCCATAGAATTGTATTTATTTATTTATTTCCCCATGACACTTTATTATTATTATGTATTATTATTATTATTATTATTATTATTATTATTATTATTCCCCATGCCATTTTATTTATTCATTTATTTTCTCCATGGTATTTTATTCGTTCATTCATTTTAATATTGTGTTTGGATAGTTTATATTCCTGGAAGCAGTCCTCTAAGCGTTTTGTTTTTGTAATTAGGGGTTGCTAAAAATGCTTCTAAAGACGAATGGCAATCTATAAATAAACTATTATTATTATTATTATTATCCCCCCAAAACCAAGCTAAGTTTAGCCATTGGGTTTTTATAAAAGCCCTAACAAGGCTTATTATTATTACTATCATTATTATTAACCCCCCCCCCAAAAAAAAACCCAGGTCAATTTTTAGCCATTAGGTTTTTATTTAAAAAAAACCAACAAGGCTTATAATATTTGTTGTTGTTGTTGTTGTTGTTGTTGTTGTTGTTATGGAGTATTTATGAGCCTCATCTCTGATTGAAGTTGACAGGAATCCCACTGCTTCCAAATGACCAGTTTGAAACTGGAAGCCAAACTGGGAAGAGGTTGGTTGTTTTAAAAAGCTGAATGCTGAGGGGAAGTTTCCATTTGAGAGTCCAAGCCCACTTTTCTACATTGTCAGTCATCTATACAAAGGCCTGGAACCTATTTAGTGAATCCCAGAGTTGGTTCCTAGGAGAAGAGAAAGAAGAATGGTTTAAGATAATGAGCGCAGAGGCCTCTGGGCATGTGCAGAGTGCCTTGTTTCTCATTTCCTCCT
>NC_056528.1:32516503-32545636 GCF_019175285.1 Sceloporus undulatus
CTCTTTGTCCCAGCCTGACCTCCTTCCATGCCTTTGGGTGAAGAGTAGGATGACTGAACTACCGTTATGTGTGTTAAAATGAATGTGTGTCTTTTTCTTTCCTATGAGATCCGGTGCAGAGCGGCAAACGAAATCGTCCAGAACAAAAGGAGGGAAATAATGAGTAATTAAAACATGACAACAACAAAACGCAGCACAAGAAGAAATTAGAGTTTACTGTCTGAGATCCTGGATTTATTATGAATCGCTAAGGGTTTCGATTAGGTTGGTTTCCAAAAAGCAGAAATAATCCAGTTTGAGACTGCTTTAACTGCCCCGGCTCAATGCCAGGGGATTCTGGGAAGTGTAGTTTTGTGCCACATTTAGCCTTCTCTGTCAGAGAGCTCTGGTGCCACAATAAACGAAGGTTCCCAGGATTCCCTGTCATTGAGACATGGCAGTTAAAGTGGCCTCAAACTGGATTATTTCTGCAGTGTGTTTTGGACCTTTGTTTTGGCATGTTTGGCGTGAGGCAATGAGAAAAGGAGGTCTATGGAGCTGTGAGAAAGGCGGCACTTTCAGGTTAAAGGAGGACGTTTCTCCATTTGCTTGGATAAAAATCTTGGGATATTTTGCTCGTCGTATCAATCGTGAATCATGGAATTGTGCTTCGAATAGAGGCAGAGGTAGATTATATATATATATATATATATGAAAGGAAAGCAGACCATCTTCTAGGATTTTGATTTTATTTGAAGGTGGATGAGTCTCACTTTCCTTGGGGACGATAGCAGAGCCTTGTAAATTGCCTCTCTTGGAATGGGGAATCCCTGCGGGAAACTGAGACATTTATAATATGACCAGGCTTTGAGTGTTTGTCTTAAAGGCCTTTTGTGTGTTTCCTTACACAGAACCATGAGGTTCAGTGATTCAGTGCGAAAGGGTGCAACGAAGGTATAAGCGCCCGCTTCGGTATGAATGTTTCAGACTGGAATATGACTAAAGGAAAATCCGAAGGAGCACTTCAAATATATGGTTTTATGAGCCGCTTGTTTGGGTGACTGCTTGTGTCTGTAAAAAACAACCCGCCCTAATTTAATGGTACACACCTTTCTACACAAGCACAGAAAGCACAGCTGTGATTCATGTTTTTAAAGAACGGAGAATGAGATAGGTGTTTAACCTCTGCAAGCCCGTGTGCCTTAATATTACATATCAATGGGGCCTTCTCCCAAGCGAAGACGTGAAGATTGCATTGGAGAAGCACATGTTGAGATTACTAACTTCCTGTTCAAGGTTTGAAGGGCCTTTCTGGCACATGCTTCCTTTTGTTAGGCTTAAGCTGCTATGACTCAGACAGATTGTTCAATCCGAAAGTGTGAAAACCATCACAATTGGGAAACAACACCATAACCTTGACAGTTTCTTCATTAACTCAGTACAAATGCCTCGCCTTCTTGCTTTCAGATAGGGCACTGGGTTTAGTGAGCCAACTTGTCCTTCTACGGTGGGACCTTGTTATCCGCTGGGGTTTGGTTCCAGGATCCCCCGCGGATAACAAAACCCGTGGATGCTCAAGTCCAATTAAATACAATGGCAGAGCAAAATGGTGTCCCTTCATGGAAAATTAAGATTTGCTATTTATACCTTTTTGGAACATTTTGAATCCATAAAGAAGAAATCTGTGGGTAAGGAGGGCCGACTGTATCTCAGTTAGATGTTGTGAGCCTTCAAGTTCTTTCTGACTTACCACAACCCCAAGGCAAAGCTATCATGGACGAGAAAGTTTGCCTAAAAATGAACAGTTGTCCAAAACACACTGCAGAAATAATCCAGTTTGAAACCACTTTAACTGCCCTGGCTCAGTGCTAGGGAATCCTGGGAATGGTAGTTTTTGTGGCACTGGAGCTGTCTCTGGCAGTGAAGGCTAAACTACAAAATGAGCCAGGGCAGTTAAAGCAGTCTTAAACTGGATGGTTTCTGTGGTGTGTGTTGGCCCAGAGACTCAGTGTTGTTGTGTGCGCAGATCTCCTGAGAAACCTGGATTGTTGCTGTTTATGAATCCACAATGGTCTCTGGGCTCTCCCTGTTCAGGTCTCCATGGGACCTCAACAGTTGTTTTTGATATCTAGTTACTAGAAGTTGGGTTTGGCTTCCTTGCTGGCATGAATGAAGTGGCTTCTTATGAAGCATCAAAGGTGGAAGCCTGGCTTTATGTCTTCCACAGTCAAATTTTGCTGTCGAATTGGCCGTTTACACAGAACAAAACGCTCCTCAAGAGACCTTTTTCACATAAGAAGAAATCCTGACTCTACCTGCATGCAGATTGGTGTTCAGTACCATTTAAGCACCATTAGAAGTTAAACACACAAAGAAGTAGACCTGTCCTTCTCTTCCTCTTTTCATTTTTGGTAAGGGGACTGACACTGCCGTTCCTTAAATAATACCTGTTAGTGCTTATTTCCTGAGAATTGTATGGAGTGTTATTTTTTCAAGTGCTGCTTGAAGGAGTGAACCTGGGCTTAGAAATGTTAAAAATGAATAGAATTTGTCAAGTGAGAATGGTAGGAACCGAACAGCTTTGCATAAACCCTGATTTGCAAGTGTTGTGTTTTCTTTTTGGAGGGGTTTCATGCACAGGATGGTAGCCAAGTGGCATTAGGAGTGTTATTCTTACAACTGAGCTTGTACATGAGAGTTTGTTTTCCTCCCAGTGAAATCTTTGCCTAGACAGGACCAGAGAGCTGGCTGAGGGAGCTGTCTCTCCAGTGGGTTTGGTCGGTTGGGAGATAGCTCTGTTGCAAAGTCTCTTCAGTATTTTTACATTTGTTTTTTGCAGGGTATTGCCAATGCTCAAACATTGTAATCTCCCCCTGCTCATCCAACAGAAATGCAGTTTCCAGTTTGCAAAGAATTAAGCATGACTCTTGCTACTATGAAAACAAAATCTGCTGCTGTCAATTTTCCATGATTCTTGTCATGTTGCTTTCCTTACCCAGAACAGCCATTCACCTCCTTCACCCCAATTGTCCATCAAGCCACTTCCCTTTCTCTCAAGGCCCTCTCAAGGACCATCAATGCCTCCGTCACCTCGTTCTTGTCACCAGTCCTTGTTTTTCCCCTTTGCCTCCTCCTCCCTTGACCATGTCAGTACACAGACTGCAAGGACAGGTACATCACTTGTTCTATTCAAATGCAGCATGTAACACACTTGGTGCCACAATGTGGATTATGTGAAAGCTGTTGCGACACCTAGACCCCTGCTGTAAGTGTCAGGAACGGCTTTTCTGCCGTGAACATAGCCAGTTAAGTGTTCAGATGCATGGCACACATATGAAACTTTCCTTTCTTACTTTTGGTGGAGGTATAGGGTGCAATTTCATGGAAAGTCAGGAATTGTGGCCCAGCAAGCTCCCATTAACTGTCTGTCTACAACTTCTGTGTTTATTAATGTTATTTTTATGTAGCTGTTGTCATTATCCTCCCTCCTCCCATAATGGCATATAATATATGCAACAAAATAGCTGTTCTTTTGTCCCCAACTACGTCAATCAATTAAAGCATAAATACCACACTCAACTCTTTTAACAGGAAATACCAAGGATGAAGCCCCCAGGCCATCAGGATCGTCAAGTATAAACTCAGTCAATGGGCTGTGGCTTTGATTTGGGGAATAATCTTGCATTATGGGGCTGGTTTTCCCCCTTATTTTTTTGTTCTCTGCAAGGATGTGTAATACAGACTCTGAGATCTTATCTTTTTGTTGTTGTTGTTTTCTTTCAGATTGGAGACGATGAACAGGGTTATGATCTAGACTTATTCTGCATACCAAAACATTATGCAGACGATCTGGAGAAAGTCTACATTCCTCATGGTCTTATTATGGACAGGTCAGTTGGATTTAAAGCAACTTTTTAAAAAATGATGGTTTCCATGAAGTCTCTACTATGCTGTGCCCTAAGTCATTGTAGTTATATAAGGTCAATATTAACAACTTTTTGGTTGATGATTATTAAATTAACAGTCGTTAATATTGACCTTATATAACTCACGGTGGCCTGTTACAGACTGGCAAAATAAAGCTGCTTCGGGTCTCTTTGGAGGCATGCTATTTAAATGATGCATGGGTCCTAAGAGTCCTGAGGTCGCGTCAAAGCCACACTCCATTCCTAAGCACTGGAATGCAGCTTTGGTGCAGCTTCCGGACTCTTAGGACCCATGCATCATTTAAACAGCATACCTCCAAAGAGACCCGAAACAGCTTTATTTTGGCAGTCTGTAACAGGCCGGTGTTTTCTTAGATTTGTCTTTGCTTTCCTCTGGGGCTGAGAGAATGTGACTTGCCCAAAGTCACCCAATGGGTTTCATGACTGAGGTGGGAATTGAACCCTGGTCTCCAGAGTCGTAGTCCAACACTCAAACCACTATAATACGCTGGCAGGTGGACAGACTCATTCAAGGAAACTATGTCCTTGAATCTTCAAGATCCGACAACACTTGGAAGTCTCTCATTCAGAGGGTTGTCACAAATTGAAGTTGGCTTGGCAGCAGTTAACAAGAACCACCAATTTTTGACCTGTGATAAACAAATGTCCATAGTATATCTGCCTTTCTGATACAAAGTACATGGATTGTGCCAGGAACAGTAACCGACTGCATTCCTTTAAAGCAGATCTATAGAATCAGTGAGGGCTTGATATCATCAGCAGTTGTGTAAGTTCCATTGTTTCAGTGGGTTTTTTCTAGTCAGGATTAACAACTGGATTTAGGCTGTTTTAACTTGTTTCCACTGTGGTAGTTTCTAGGCAACTCCGTAGCATTTGAAGAATATAACAACATCTGCACCTCTGCAGTCATCTTCCTAATAAAGTAATCAGAAATGGTTTCTAAAACGTGGGTCTGGCAATTACAAAAATAAGCACACCAAGTCTTAAGACCTGGGGTGGATTCCTTCTAAACTGAGAAAATGAAAATTAAGCATGGAGTGCAAATTTAATTTTCTTGTCGGTAGTATGACATATATGTGGAATGTGCACTCCTTTGGCTTATTACTCTGTAACGTCATGAAAGCCAAACTTTCCAAGTATGAGTTGCCTTGTTCTCCCTGCTGCCTTGTTCTCTGAATGACTGGAATGTTTATTGGCGCTTCAGTAATCAAGCTCAGGCTGCAGTTGTGCTTTAGAAAGTGAATTAAATCCACCGCCTGAAAATCTGCATGTTTCATATCTTTTGCAAGTTGTCCAGTAACTAGGCAAAGACTTGGGTTTGCTTTGGCACAGACTGCCTTATAAAATCAAGAGCGTTTGGCAGCACTGCTATTAGATTAACCTTGACAAGTGAGAAAAACCAGAGATGTCACTGACCAGTAAATAGTCCTATTCACTGTCAGATGGGCACCAAATATGTTATTGGATGAAGAAACACTGTTTATCTTAGTGTGTTCATTTCCTACAATTGGGTTCTGGCCTCAGTATTAGTCATGTGTTATAAAGAAAGTGATGTATAGTAGTTATGGTTGCACTTTACGTAAGCCTGAGTCCTAATATTAATTCCAGCTAGAGTAAAATCAGTGGAGTTTTACCTATATCTTGACTCACCATTTAATATTTGATGAGTGGGTCTACTCTACTTTGGACAAATACAGGATTTGGAGCAGAATGGTTCAACACTGTGCACAGTATGGTAAATTGTTTTATCCTATTCCCTCCACAGGACGGAAAGATTGGCACGAGAAATTATGAAGAGCATGGGAGGACATCATATTGTGGCTCTCTGTGTACTTAAGGGGGGTTATAAATTTTTTGCTGACTTGCTGGATTATATCAAAGCCCTGAACCGGAACAGTGACAAGTCTATTCCTATGACTGTCGACTTCATCAGGTTGAAGAGCTACTGTGTAAGTATACTTACAGAAGCTCACAAGTTTTGGCATAGCTTCTCAGCAGCCATCATTTGTAACCACTGATTGCTTTTCTATCTCGTATCCATTGTGTGTGTGTGTGTATTCACGGCGGTCTTGTGCCCCTAACCCTAGCAGATATGGAGGGACAAGTGTACTCAAACATTAAACTATTCCACTCATGTATTAAGAACCCAAATCAAAGAAGTTGCAAGGCAGCATCTCAGCATCTGGAACATATTATTTCTGCAATTTGGGCCTTGTACTGCTATGATTCCTCTCTCCCTTACCTATGGACCTGATTAGAGTATTCTGCAAGGGGAAGACATGTGGAGACAGCTAAATTGGAAACATAATTTCATAATTTGGTTGAGTTGACTGTGAAATTAGTAATTAAATTGTTTACAGAGTTGAGTGGGTTGGCTTTTGGAGAACTGGGTATTGATGCTTCATAAACGAATAATATTGTTTCTTTTTCTTTTTTTCTTTTTATTTTTGAACGCATGCAAATAGGCATCAGATTTTTGAGGCAGTCCTAATTTGCCCTGGCAGCTGGCAAGAGCGAGAATGTTTGCATGACACACTCCTGTTCCTTGGAGTTTTGTGCCCTGCAGGTGGTGATAGAGCTGCACACATGAATGGCTGTAGGGAGCGAGAACTGTGTGCCTTCTTGGATCTTCTCTATTTTCCACACTGCACAGAATGTGCCCTCATACTTAAAACTAGTAGAGAAGGTCTGATTTCTGCTGTTCTTTTGGCAGTCATCTCCTTAGACATCTCTCATTGTCTCAGTTTCCCCAAATTGGTGCCATAGTAGGAGACTTTATTGTAAAACAACAGGACACATCACCTGTTCTCCATGGACAGCTCTATTTTCCACTGTGTTCCACCATGACCTTTTTTTACCATTTGGCTAGTATATAATTGTAATTCATTTTTTAATTAAAATTTCCAATATATATATGACATATATGTCATATATATATATATGACATATATGTCATATACTTAACAGGAGATCATATTCTATATACATGGAATAGAACCCCCCTTCGAAGATTCAATAATAAATCCTTCCTCCCTTCCTGAAGTGCCCATAAAAATTCTTAATTTTGAAATTATTGATTTTTCATTTGTCTTATCAATATCTCCTAGAACATATGGCAGGGGTTGGACTGGATGGCTCTTGTGGTCTCTTCCAGCTCTATGATTCTATATAACACATGTACATATAAAACAGTTAATCTTATACATCTACTCACTTTTTAATAAGCAAGTATATATTTTTGAAAGACTACACACCTATACATACTTGAAAGTGAACATCATTGAGACTGAGGGAATTTAACTGAATGCTGTTGATCAAAGAGTGGGAGGAGGACAGAAAGGAGAGAAAGACACCTTACTGTGTGTTGAATAAGCTCCTATGTTGCTTTGGCGTCATAATAAAGAAAATACAACTTTTCTTAGTAGTTGGTAGAAGATGAGAGCCTGGGCTTACAGGTGTTGTGATAGTGTACATTTTCAGACTTTGGTGGAAAACTGGAAATTGTTATTTTAACATGTGTTTTTCTTCCTTGTCTAAAACTAGAATGATCAGTCAACTGGTGATATCAAAGTAATTGGAGGGGATGACCTCTCAACCTTGACTGGGAAGGTATGTCCTGAAAGAATGTATATAGATTTACTGTAGAAGGTGATGCGAAAAATTATGTAAGCAGACGGCACTTTTTAGAATGAATTAATTTACTTGTTTTAAAAGGTCCAAATGAAATGGCAGTTTGTGAAATGTAATTAAGGTAAAAGCATTGTAGAATAAGAGCCACGTAGAGTTGGAGTCGTGGACTATTACTCTGGGTTTGAATCCCTGCTTGGCAGTGTAATCCCGCTGGGTGATACTGGCCAAATCCCACTCTCTCAGCTTGAGAGGAAGTCCATGGCAAACCTCCTCCGAACAAATCTTGTCAAGAAAACCCTTTGGTTGGGTCACCTTGTGGTCTCTAGAAGTCAGAAATGACTTGAAGGCACAAAACAACAATTGTAAAACAAAGCAGAATACAATGCAGAGTAACTGCTAGAGTTTGAGGGCTGCATTGGCCCCCAAACCCTCAATGTTTTTACCTTTTAAAAATCAATAAACTTTCCCCCATCTCCCCTAGAAGGAATTTTACCTTGCCTTGGACCCTCTTTGGTCCTATAATCTCCATCCTTTTTTCCCCTGTCTCCCTGATTTCCTCATGAATAGACTAACAGACTTATTTGTTGTCCACAAAAAAGTGCTTAAACTGTTTTAAAAATCAGCTAATTAGAAACAGCAGTGGGCTGAATATAATGTATTTGATTTGGTCTTAACACCTTCCTCTCTCTCTCTCTCTCTCTCGCATTATTAGTTTATTTTTAAGCTATAATAAAAATTTTGTTCCAAGTCCAAAAGAATGTACTAATGAGCGTTAGAGATTTGAGCAATTTAACCACAAGGCACGGTTTGTAGCCATTTTCTGCTGGTTTGTTTCAGAGATGAGGCATCCGCCTGTATTTCTGCAGGGGTTAAATTAGGGAAATCTAAAATGAAAAACAGTCACTCTGAAAAAAATCGGATAAATATAAAAGGAAAGCCAAGTTTGATTTTAAAAGCCTCGATCCAATACAGGGAGAGGTGGGATACAAATAAATAAATATTATTATTATCATCATCATCATCATCATCATCTTTTTCTTTTCTTTTTTAGAATGTCTTGATTGTAGAAGTAAGTATAATACTTCGCTTTTACTTTTTTAATGGGCATGAGATGGAATAATAAGATTGTGTATTGATTCTTACTACTTTCTTGCAAGGTTACACAGTTTTACTTGAGAATAATGGCCATTTCATAACGTGGCTGGTAGTCACTGGGTTAGACACATTGATTTCGCTCCTAAAGAACAGACAAAACTATAGGTTCTGTTTAATTCAATTAATTTCAAATTAAGCCTGATAATATTTTCCAAGAAAGTCTTCTTGTTCTTATGAAGGCCATGTCAAGAGATGTTTGAATTTTGGTATGCATTTCAGACCTTGAGGAAATATCCTTTCGTTATTTACAATTACTGGCAAACACAAGCATTCACAATTTGTCTGTGTATTTTGGTTGACTATCAGTCTAAAAGTGTTACTTGGTTATAACTTACAAGCCTGTTTGCTTTGTGTTTGTTTCTTTTGCTTACCGGTCAGGATATCATTGATACCGGCAAGACAATGAAGACCCTCCTCTCTCTGCTGAAGCAGTACAATCCAAAGATGGTAAAAGTAGCCAGGTAGGTTTGGATTGCTGTCCCTTGTTCTACATTTTGCTTTTTCAAGAATTAGTACAGGCTGTTGGGCTGGGGGGAAAGCTTTACAACATGGTTTTGGAGCACTTTGTAATCATTTGTGCATAGGATAGTTCATTAATCCGGAGTGTGGATTTCACCTCATAATTTGTTCCATTCCTAACATCAAGTCTTGGGATACTTTAAAGGGAAACTTTGTTTTCCTACCACTTCGGTCTTTTTTCCCCCTGACCAAAGGAAATAATTAAGGAAGGAAAGATAGAATAGCTGCCTATTGTCTTTTGACTGATAGCACTGGGAGTTCTCCATCTGGAAGTCCCCTTGGATACTGTGAAAAATACACACTTAAACTCAGAAGCCAAGGGCTTTCTGTTGTATGATTCAACTGAACAGTATTTCGCAGCAAAGAGAGCTGAAGGAGGGAAGCATTTTTTTAAAAAGAGGTACTGACAATTTAAATTTTAGCTATTAATCTACCAAAAAAAAAATGTGTGTCAGTTTTCCTCATATGCTCTAACAAAAAACGCCTGAGTTACATTTATGTTAAGAAGAGCTTCAAGCACATTTCCTTCAGTGACTCTTGCAATCCTGCATGGAATCTAAATTAAAACATCACTGCTCACCTGTTTTATCAAGATAGTTCTGCCTTTCTGAGTAAGTGTTTGTGTTGGTTTGGCTCTAACTGGCTTCCAGGCACTGTTTGTCTTGTGGGCTGCTGGTTCTTCAGAGCCAGAGACTCCTTCATATTTCTGGGGAAATCCCAAGCATCTTTAACTTGAAGAAAGCCAGAGGACACCTGGGCAGGAGAGGGAGAACAAATGTGCATTTGTAGAAGAGCTGCTTGGCTCTTTGGGCTCTGAAATAATTATTTTTTAGCTTGCCCAGTTGAAGAACAAATGAAGTTTGTGCAGATATAGAATCCTAGCATTGGAAGGGACCCCAAAGGGCCATCTCATCTAACCCCTCGCCATGCAGGAATATTCAATCAAGCGCTCCTGCAGATGGCCCTCCAGCCTCTCTTTAAAAACCACCAAAGAGATGCCACCACCTGCACTGTCAAATAGTTCTTAACTATCATATTTCAGGGCACAGAGGTGTGGCTTGGAGCCAAAGGGTGTTTTGCTACTTGGAGTGCTTTCTGAAGAAACAGAGCCTCTGGGTGCACTGTGTTCCTTGGGTGAAAGTGTCAGAAGCACATAGATCTCCTGTCCATTTGCCATGTGAACCAGCAAGTCAATTGGCTCTACTTGGTTTTGTTGACTGCACATACATTTCAAGTCAAAGGGTAACCAACAATAAGAATCAGAGAAAGGTGGAGAACAAAGAAGCCTCTTGCTGTTCTTTGTTGCCACAACATCAGCCGGGTATTTCTGTCAGAGGTGACTTCTTGTGTTTGGCCATATCAGTGCGTCCTTGTGAGAGTGAGGTTGATAACAGCCTGAAAGCAGCCGAATGTGGAGAGCGGAGCCCTGCCCACGGAGTGTTTGTGGGAGGATAATCTAGCTGGGAGGGATGGGAGATGGCTCCTTGGTAAAGGAAGGGAGATAAGGTCATTGTTTTTTCAGCTACACAAGTTTCTTGGCTGGAGGCACAGAGCCCTGTTTCGCCCGTCTCTCTCTGGCATCATGGAGTGAGGCAGGAGAGCCCTTTCAGCCCATGTTTTGGTCCTCTTCATAGCATCAGAGGGCTGAATCAAGGAGTATCCTTATCATTTAGTTAGATAGTTAGAGGGTTATATGCTGTGTAATGGTTTATCATGGAGCTGCTGTGGGGTGAATTTAATCCGCTAAATTCTGCTTGGTGCCTTTTTAACAGCTTGTTGGTCAAACGGACACCTCGAAGCGTAGGATACCGGCCTGACTGTAAGTGAATCTTATGCAAGGATTTACTGCACCTTAAACAATGCCCTGAAAATATTTTAAGGATCCCATAGCTAAGAAATCAGAAGGAGAAATAGTCATGAGATTAAAGACCATTTTAGAGGAGTTTCTGAAATGGGCAGGAGAGAAAGGATGAAGAAAGAGAAGAGGAGGCCATGAAGTAAGTAAAGATTAGGACATGTCACTTCATTTGTGTACCTCTTTTGTGTATTTTGTAAAATCAAGTAGTACATTTAAGTAGGGATAACTAGAAGGACATATAAAAAGGAGAGTGCCCAAACAGTGCAATCCTATTAACCTAAATACAAGTTTCCCTGTGTTCAGTGGGACTTATTTCTCAGTAAGTGTGCTTAAGGAATTTAGCATTAATCAACCCCTTTACAGTATTCTGCATGCTTTCAGTGTTGCGTATTCCCATCTCTTAGCTTGCAATGCCTCTCCTGCTCTTCTGGACATGATGTAACATTTTCCTAGATTAAAATGCACTGTCTGTTGTAGGTACAGGATTTGTAATACCAAATAAAGTTTGTTATGGTTTGAAGTGGTGCCAACAGGAATTTGATGCAGTATTAACAGAGAAGAGTTTAAAACAGTTCATTAAATGGCCAGAATAATTGCCCACAGTTGTTCAGATGTTGCTCATGTAACACTTTGATGAATTCTTGATTTTTTTCAGTTGTTGGATTTGAAGTGCCAGACAAGTTTGTGGTGGGATATGCTCTAGATTACAATGAATATTTCAGAGATTTAAATGTAAGTATTTACTTTCTTCCTTACTTAGAGTACTTATATCCTGCCCTCAAGCCTAGCATCCTCTTTCACTCAGTGGACTCTAGAGTCTTCTGGGAAGTGACCCTGAAGGGCCTCAAAGCAGCAACCTTTTCCTGCCACCGGTATTCAGATGTTTACTGCCTCTGAACCTGGAGGTTCTGTGTCACAACCATAAAGAAATTTGTTGTTGTTGTTGTGTGCCTTCACGTCATTTCCAACTTATGGCTATCCTAAGGTGAGAACCTATCATGGTGTTTTCTTGGCAAGGTTTGTTCAGATGAGTCCTTTGCCTTCCTCTAAGGCTGAGAGTGTAACTTGCCCAAGTTCACGTAGTGGGTTGCCACGGCTGAGTGAGGCTTTGAATCCCGGTCTCCAGAGTCCAGTGTTGAAACAATTACACCTCGCTGGCTCTCTGTTCATACATATCTGTCATGAATTTTGCCTGCTCCCCTTGTAAACCCATCTAAACTCATGGCTTTTGAAGGCATCACCATATTCTATGCCAGTGAGTTCCATAAGTTAACTATACATTGTGTAAGGCATTTCTTTTTTTGAATGCACTGCCAATCAATTTTGTTCGGTGATAGTAACAGTAGCTTACTATTACGGATGAGGAAGGCCGAGACATTTCTTCAGACCTTACATGAATTGTGTAGACCTCTGTGGTGGTGATATGTCTTGTCCATTTTCTGCACCCCTCCCCACTGTCCAGTCATGTATTTTTCTAAACTAAAGATATTCAAAGTGCTGCTTTTTCAGAGGTACAGCCCTTTCCACTCCTGCCGCATGGGCTTGTCTGGAATTTAAAACTGGGCCCTCCCACGCCTCAGTAGATCTGGCTGGTAGACCAGAAAGCCTCATGTGTTCAAGCATTTACCCATACTCTTGGGGAGGGGTGGCTTTTCAGATGCATTTGGAAGTAAACTGAAGTCTATGAAATCTCATGCTGCCAACATCATTCTTTCCATTAGTCTCAAAGGTGCTACAAGATGTCTCTACTACTGATTCTACAGACTAACATGGTTATATCATTGAACAAAATCATAGGCGTGGGACAAACCACTCCAAAAGGGCAGCCAGCTGGTGGCCTTTTTCCCTTCGGAGGGACGCCGCAGCCACCAGACTGTTCTTTTTCTAAACTAAACTAAGTTCTTCCTAATGTTTATGTGGAATCTCTTTTCCTATAGTTTCCCTGGCATCTAGTTCCTTTGCCCCTAAAGCCCTTAATGAAAGCCTGGGTACTTCACACCATGCTGCATTCCATAGTAGCCAATAATGACAACTTGGGATAAACCTCTGCAGAATGTTCACCTTCTAGCAGCTAATGTTTCTAATACACACACCTTTTTATCTTCTCTTGTTTCAGCACATTTGCGTGATCAGTGAGATGGGGAAGCAGAAATACAAGGCGTGACACTTGCTGGTTTCAGCGCAGCAGCCACAGGATTTTGAAGCCAACACCCACAGCGTCCATTTCCCATCCATTGCCTGAGGCTCTGGTCACCAGCTTCTAATTGTGGAGTGCTCCCACCTTCTTGTCATTTGCTTGCTATAACTTATTGCATGTACAGTATGGGAACTGTGTCTTGTTTATTTACCTTTGAGAAACTAACAGAGAGTGCAATTGTTCACCCTTCCTTCCTCTCTTTATTCTCTCTCTTTCTCCCCCCCTCCACTTGTTTTTCTTTTTTTACAAAGTTGCACTATGACGCTACTGATTCTAGCTCCTCCCTGTTGGGAATTTGCTCTGTGTTGAACCCAGGTTTAGCCCTCCAGCACACTGTACTACTTTCCCCCTGTCTTTAAACCTCATCAGCTCAGAACTGAAATAGTTATATAAGTACTGTAAATGTATAAGGCATTTTAAGATGGGAAAATCTATATTAGTAATATTTTTTTAAGAAAAACAGGTAATTTAAGTTTTATATTGTAATGAGTGCAGAATTTGGGGTGATTCTTAGATAGCTGCTCTGGGGGACGGAGGTGCTGTTCCCTTCCAAAGAGGTGTGGGGTCAGCTCCTGATGGTTGCTATAGTCTTGAAGGAGTATGGACAATGTTCTGCTAAACTGTTTTTTCCAGGAGTTGCCTTACTTGCCTCTCGCAGAAGTTCCGAGTTTTACACACAAAAAAGAGCAAGTGACAAAACCGAATGTTTAAGCCACTTCTGAGCTTTCTATCTCCTGTAGGAATGAGGGCACAGTTCACTGGGAGCCCCTCTCACACCAGCCCTATAGAAGAAAATGGGCATTCGTTTCCAAAAGGCTTGCGTGTGAGAAGTTCCAAGTGGATTGTGTCTTAATTTCTCCTTTTCTGTCTCCATCAGCTTAGCAGAGTTGCCTTTCAGATTTAACAACGACCTCTGTGTGAAACCTTCAGTGAAAAATGATTGTAATGTTGTACGAAGTGCACAGAACCAACGCACTTTAAAATAAAGGCTGTCTCTCCAAAGGATGCATTGGACAGCAGCGCTTGCTTCTTCCGCACACTTAAGCATCTGTAATGCATGCGCCTCACTCCCTGGTTTTGTCCTCTTCTCCAACCCCCTTCTCCCCACACATTCAAGGAAGCGAGGAGAAATGTGGTTCTGGCAGCAACGCCAGGGCAGTGCTTTTGGTCAGCTGAGGTTTCATCCTGCTGGGAAAAACACTGTTTGTTCTGCTCCATCCGAGGCAATAGCAAAGATGAACTGTTCATTAAACACCCATGTGTGGACAAGCAAACGATACACCATGCAAGTTGTCCTGTTGTTCCTCTTTCGCTTGACTTGCTTGTGTGGGCCTTTTCGAAATTAGTATGTTGGGTCCCTTGTGCATTTTTATGGGCAGGCATTCCAGTGCGCCACATGCAAAAAACAAGCAATGCTGGGAGAACACAACTAATTTGCCCAAATAATCCTGAGGAAAACAGCCATCATCCTGGGTTGCACAAGGCTGGCTGTGTAAGTTACACTAGTCTAGTGCCCAGGTTTTCAGGAGCAGGTTCTTCCAACCCAGCCTTGGAAGAAAGTAGGGATGATACTGGAGGAGGAGAAAGCAGTTTAGTAAGACTGCCATATCTCTCTTCTCCCTCCATTTTTAGAGAGAACATTGCCCTCTGCTGACCAAGCAGCTTGTTACGAACACAACATTGACTTGTGGAAATGCGCTGGATGCTTTCAAACTGCTCTTGCAAAATTTCAAAACGGTCAAGAAAATTTTCAGATGGAGCCTAAGTAATACTACCATGCCTCAATACAGTTCATTTTATATCTCGTTGAAGCCAAATTTGTATTGACCATGTCAGAAAGAGTACTGATTGGCACCCAAGAGTTAGTTGTTTGGTCCGATGCAAAACCATACCTTTTCACAACTCATTTGTTCCCATCAGTTCCCTGGTTTTCAGCCTGTTGCCTGTTTGACTCTTAATTCTTTTAGCACTCTTTCACTCTACTTCTCTTAGCCACTTCATCTTGAGCAGCTGCCTTCTGACTTCTCTCTTTGCTCTTCCATCCTGATCTAAAGTATTGTGAGCTTTTCCCATCCATCCCCTTTGTCCTCATTCATTTACTCATTTAGCAAATGGTTATTTTTTTTACTCACTTCCCATCTCCTGAGGTCATTGCTAAATACCCTTTACATTCCTTTTCTTTCTAAATACCACTATCTCACCTGTGCCTTCTCTTAGGGCTCCCTCTTCATTGGAGAAGTCAGAACTTGCCCACAAAACTCTTGCTGTTCCTCCAGGTTTTTTATCAATTTTAATTCCAAGCCAATTGATATATTTCCCTTTTAATAATAGAAGATGGATCTCAAGGCACAGCCATGACTTTTCCCAGAGCGAGCTGAAAGTTGTGGAGCAGCCTATACTGTCAGAGGTTCAGGCCATCAGAGTGGAGATACTTAAACTAGGTTGGCTCAAGGCATTGTGTTGACCAATGTAAATGTCTGAGACAAATTTTGTAGCTTCATTGATGGTAGCTAAGGGAATAGATGGCAGGCCACATTGTATAACTAGTGAGAGGCCACTGCCTAATATTGCCTACTCTTAAGAGCTGAGGGCCAAAGATAAAGCAGTCCCCACCCCTGCTCTAAACCTCCCAGGCTTCCTTCACCATGAGTAGCCTGCATGGGAGTTGACTTGCTGGCATGTAGAGTTGGCATGTTGGCACTCTATAGACCAGCTTCACCCACAAGCCAGCCACTGGGCTGAAGGAGGAGAGACTGGGAGGATCTGCTACCCTCTCTAGCACCAGCAAGGCTTGGTAGTGCCAGGCTAACCAGGCAAAGCAAAAGGAGGCACAGACTACACTATTGACTCTGCCCTCTCCAATTTCTTTGGTGCAATGCAGAGCAACCCAGAATGAAGGCATTGCATGGAACAGGAATGGGTAAGAAGTCACAGTTGACTTTTTTAAAACTGGGTTTGGGAGTACCAAGCCCAGTTCTCCCTACTGTGCTGTCTGAAGCGAAAGAGATGGCGTCATAGAGTTGGAACGAGACCTCAAGGAACATCCAGTCCAATCCCAGATCACTCCCGACACTTGGCCATCCGGCCTCTGTTTAAAGACCTCCAAAGAAGGAGACTCCATTACTCTCCAAGGCAGCATTGTCTTCCACTGCTGAACAGCTCTTAACATCAAGAAGTTCCTCCTAACATTGATGGAATCTCTTTTCCTGCAGTTCGAATCATTGCTCCATGTTCTGTCCTCTGGAGCTGCAGAAAACAAGTTTACTCCATCCTCAATGTGACATCCCTTCAAATACTTATATAGGGCTATCATATCACCTCTTAACCGTCTCTTCTACAGGCTAAACATCCCCAGCTCCCTAAGTCTCTCTTCACAGGGCTTCATGGTTTCCAGACCCTTCATCATTTTGGTCGCCCTTCTCTGGAGACAGTTCCAGCTTCTCAACATCGTTCTTGAACTGTGGTGCCAGAACTGGACATTAGATTCCAGGTGAGACCTGACCAAAGAACAGAAAAGGAACTTTTCCCGGCTCAGTGGAAGTTGGGAGAGGCGGAGAAAGTTTGAGTTACAGAGGTGGTTTGAGCATCGAATTAGGACTCTGGAGACCAGGGTTCAAATCCTAGCTTGGACATGGAAGCCCAACAAAGTCACACTCTCTCAGCCTCAAAGGATGGCAATGGCAAACCCCCTCCGAAGCAACCTGCCAAGAAAAGCCCAGAACATAGTTGCCTTAGGGTGGCTATAATTTGGAAACAATGGTACACAACAAGAACAAAAAAGTGTGTGTGGAAGGGATTCTCTTATTCAGTTCACCATGGAAATCATTATTGTTATTATTAATCCTGCCCTTCTCCCAAGACTGGGACTCAGGGCAGCTTACAACATGAAAAAACACCATACAGTTAAAAACATGCAAAAACAATATGTTAAAATAAGATTCAATTGCTACTACAATTAAAACAAATTCAATGCTAAAATATAAAATACTTTTAAAAAGGTAAAATGCTTTAAATACATGATTAAAACAATATAGTACCCCAGGCCATTCTTTAAAAGCTATGAATGTCTGAAGAGGAAGGTTCACAGAATCCTAAAGTTGGAAGGGACCGCAAGGGCCACCCAGTCCAACCCCATTCTGCCATGCAGGAACTCTCCATCAAATATGTGGCAGGAAAAACCCAAAGGAGCCAAGGTGGTCCTTCCCAGCTGCCTTCCTTCCTAGTTTGCAGGGACAACTCATGGAAAGCTTGGCCATCTTGCAGAAGGGGGGAAAGGGGGCTTCTTTCTCCATCCAAGATGCTCAGGATCCATGCCAAAGCCTCTTCCAAATACAAAACCCAAAGGGATCCGAGAATAGAGGGGGCAAATGCTACTTTGGCTGCCCGACTTTGCTGGGACTGGAGCCTCTTTCTCCCTCTGGGCTTTTGCATCCGCACTGCAGAAATGATCCGGTTTGACTCCACTTTTAACTGCCCAGGCTCCAGGCTATGGTAGTTTGGGACCGACAAAAATCCAGATGCTATTTGTTTGTGCGTCTCCACTCTTACTTCCAAGAAAAACAACAGAAAGGAGGGCTTTTTGCTAGCTCTTTCCCAGGGGCACTTAGCCCTTGCTCCGGATCTGCCTCCCTTGCCCACCAAAAGGGCTCTGGAGCTGGCTGGAGCCTGGCAAACCCCTCTCCTCCCAAGGCTTGCCGGAGGGTTTTGTCCTCTGGGGAGGGAAACCAGGCCCTTCCCCAGGAACCAAAAGGGTCCAGAGAGGCACCCAAGAATGGATGCGCAAAAGGGCGGCTCTTGATCTCTGTAGCCCAGTCCAGGGATAGGGTGCCCACCTGCCCAACAGGGCACCAGGCACACTGCCAAGGACTGGCAGCCCAATGGTTTGCCCCATCCTAACAAGGAAAGCCCCATCATTTGAGGAGGGCGCAAGGAAAGATGCCAAAGTGCAAAGGGATCTCCCTCCAGACTCCATCCAAAGGGAGGGAGGGGAGGGAAGGATAAAGTACTGTAGAAGGAAGGAAGGATACAGTAGAAAGGGAAGGAAGGAAAGAAGGATAGATGTTGATGGATCAGAGGAAGGGGAGAAGGAGAAGGAAGGAAGGAAAGAAGGAAGGAAGGAAGACAGTACAAAGGGAAGGGAGGAAGGGATAGATGTTGATAGATCAGAGGAAGGAGAGAAGGACAATGTAGATCAGAGGTTCCCAAACTTTTTTTTCTCACAGACCACTTTCAAAATTTTACTGGTTTTGGTGGATCCCCTGCTGCTACATTTCTACCATATTTCCAAAACTCATCAAAAAATGTGAAGATTAGATCTAACGATGGAAATTTGCTTCGCGGCTGAGTTCCAACCCTAATTTCGGAGTGGTAAAAAGAAAAAGAAAAATAGTCTATTTTCTTGTGTTCTATTTATTAAAATAATATGATTACGGACTTAATAGAATTAAAATTAAACATTAATAACGTAACACAACTTCAACAATGCAAATCAACAATTAAAAAAATAGTCATAATTTTAATGGGAGGAATGTACTTGATGGATTGACAGCAAATTATCAATATTTGGCTTCAGTTTTGTAAGGAATAACCGCAAATCTCCCCGTTCTGTGATGTTCAATCTGCTCCTTTTTTTTTTCTTTTTTTTTTTTTTTGTTAATAGGTTTGTAACAACACTAAAACCTTTTTCGACAAGGTATGGCGAGGGAAACGCTATCAAAAGTTTTCTCGCAATTTCCCACAGCCCAGGATATTTTTCAGGTATTTCTGCCTGCAGCCAAAATGTTTGATAGCCTTTTTTAAAATTCACCTTCAGCTCCTCATTGGTGCTAATCTCGAGTAGCTCCTCTTGTAATCCCACATTCACCACTTCCGTTTCATCAAATGGATCTATGATCCATGGTGGTATTTCCATCATCAGACTATCTTCAAATCTGTTTTTGAAGTCATCATGCAGGGCATTTAAATGTTGGACGTATGTCTGAATATCCTCATCAAGACATTCTGCCTGTGACAAGTTTGGAAACTGGGAGAATTCGCACCGACTAATATTTTGCTTCATAAATTTCAATTTTCCAAGAAGAGCCGAAATTAGACCCTTTGTTTTTATTAAATTTAGGCTGTCCCCTTGTAACTGCAAGTTAATGTCATTAAATTCTTTGAACAAATCTGTCAAATACGCGATGTCTGCTTTCAATTTGATCAGGTTTTCTTTTAAATCTGGATCTTTACTTTCCAAAAACTCTAAAACTGATTCAAAAAGTGAGTAAAATCTTGTTAAACATGCACCTTTCGACAACCAGCGTACTTCAGTATGTAAGAGCAATCGTTGGAAGTCTTCATCATTATCGTTGCACAATTGT
Organism: Sceloporus undulatus; assembly: GCF_019175285.1. Lineage (NCBI taxonomy): Eukaryota > Metazoa > Chordata > Lepidosauria > Squamata > Phrynosomatidae > Sceloporus > Sceloporus undulatus. The sequence goes on from NC_056528.1 coordinate 32,536,148, forward strand.
GCAAATAAACGGGTATTCAACGCATTGCTTCTTAATTTTGTTAACTGCTTTAATCACAAATTGAAGCGACTGGTGCAATCTATCGCTCAAATTTTTCGCTACCAGGCGTTGTTGGTGGATGACACAGTGAATTGCAGTTACTCCTGGTATAATTCTTTTAAGATGGCTTATAAACCCATGATATCACCTGAACATGGCAGGAGCTCCATCTGTTGCCACCGAAATAATGTTTGTAAATGGAATCGATTTTTCCTTTTAAAAAAATCACTCAGGACATTAAATATTGACTCGCCTTTAGTGTCCGTCTCCAAAGTTTTCGCGAATAGCAGCTCTTCATGGATTTCTTTGTCCATAACAAATCGAACATATACCAATAATAATGCTTCATTACCAGGTAAAGTTGACTCGTCCAGTTGAATAGAAAAATGAGTTGTTTGCAGATATTTACACAAGAAGCTTTCAATATCAGAACTCATTTCATCAATACATCTTTGTACAGTGTTGTTACTCAGAGGAATTCTTTTGAGTACGTCAAATGGAGGTTTGTGCAGAACAGTTTTTAAAACCTCTTCAACAGCGGGTAAAATTAACTGTTCTCCAATGGTGTGCGGTTTTCCAGATTTCGCTATAAGCAATGAGATATTGTAAGATGCCCGCAAGCCATCATCGTTACTTTGAGAGGTTGAAGCGAACATATTGTGCTCGGTGGGTCTCTTTTCATATTTTTCCTTCAATGTTTGAAAATATTTTGAATCTTTACCTATTTTATCAGGATGACGCCTTCTTAGATGATCTTCGAGCTCCGATAGTTTCATAGAGTCATTGCTCAAAACTTTGTTGCATAAAAGGCATATGGGCAATCGTTTGTCTGCCTTTGATGGAAGAAAACCAAATTTCAAATAATCAGTACAGTACAGTACTGTTGACATTTCTTCTTATATTCAGTCATGTTTCGTTTCAGTTACCTACCTGTAAAGAAAAAAATCTTTGTTTTAGTAATCATAAGGCGATTTTAACATTGATAGGTAAAGCCAAGCCAACATTTTTGTTCTTCACTATCGAAACCAGATAAATTTTCGTGGCCCCCCACTTACAACTTGTGAATCCCCATTTTTTTTCACGCCAACGTAGACCCCCGTCGAGTCTCCCATGGACCCCTGGGGGTCCACCTGGACCACTTTGGGAATCACTGATGTAGATAGAAGAAAGGAAGCAGGCCGTACAAAGGGAAGGAAGGAAGAGATGCTGATGGATCAGAGGAAGGAAGGCTATATTTTAGCCTAGAATCAAAACATGTATGTTCTTTTTTTAAAGCCTCAAACATATTTTTAGATTAAAGGCAGGATCCTTTTGGGGATTTGCGTCTTTGCAAGTGGACTTATATCCATGGAAATAGGCATAGGGCAGCTCTGTAATGTCTGTTGTTACTACATAGGGGTGCTGGCAAAGGGACCAATGCCCAATGGCACCCACCGATGCCCATTGGAAGTGACAATGTGCCAGTCTCCTGTTATGCATCTTCATAATTGACTAACTGGGTTTCTTAGTGCCTCTGCTACATGTCTAAGAATATATGTTACATAAGGTAGATTGTGATTCTGAACCATGATGCTTAAGACATAAAAAAGGCCTGGTTCATTCAGACCAAGAGTCCCATGATTTCATCCTCTGAACATGGAGGCTTTCTGCAACTATCAGCACAAGATGAACTATATTAGATTCTCTGAAGATGCCAGCCACAAATGCTGGTGAGACATCAGGAAGAGCCCGAAAAACCCACAAAACACTGCCTTCGATCCAGATCCTTCCTCCACAAAACCGGTTTATCCACTCCCATGGCTACCTTAGTGACTTAGTGGTGGTCTGCTTCAGAGGATTAGAATAATTACTGTGTGGAAGCTGCATATGTATTTTAGGACATTATCTTTTGGCACAATAACAGTGCAGAGAATGGGGTATAGGTTTGTAGGGTATTATCTTTGAGAGATTAGAGCTGCTTGTTTCAATGCTGCTAAAGACTGTTGTTTCCTGGTGCCTTCTTTTAATCTTACCTGTGTTCTTTGTGTGATCTGAACAATTTTTACTCCTCTCCTATTACATTTTTATCCCTGAATCTGTTGCTGAAGTGTATTATAACCATTATTTGTTGTTATGTGCCTTCAAGGTGACTTATGGCCACACTCAAATAGTTTACTTGGCAAGGTCTACCCAGAAGAGGTTTGCCATTGCCTTCCTCTCAGACTGAAAAGGGTGCGGCTTGCCTGGGGTCAGCCATTGGGTTTCCACATCTGGGTGGGAATTGAAACCCTAAGTCTTGGTCTAATTCTAACTTTAGGTCCAAAATGCAAACTACTACCTGCTGACTCTCTAAAAGGGGCTTTCTTGGCAAGAACTATTTAGAGGGGGCTGGCCATTGCTTTCTTCTGAGGCTGAGAGTTTGACTTGTCTAAGGTCAACCAAGGAGTTTCTAGGACTGAGCTCAAACCCTGAGACCTAGTCCAGCTCTCAAACCACTAGATATTTCATTCCATTTTTATGCTGCCTTTCTCCTAGAAAGGGACCCAAGGCAGCTCACAAAATAAAAACACTCTTGATTTATATTTATTGCCAGGATTTCTCTCCTGCCTTTCTCCCAGAATGGGATCTGCTTTGCCACACTCCCTTCTCTAAATCTTGGCCTCCAAGACAAAAAGGACTTAGGCAAATACTCATAGTTTATATATATATATATTTATTTTTAAGGATTCAGGCAGATAACCAGAGTTGGAATGCCCTTCTAAGAGGGTCAGACATTGCCGTCTTTTCAGCACCAAAGACCTTTGTTAAAATAATAGTAATAATGATAATAATCTCCCAGTCATATTAAGAATGTCTTTAATGCTGTTATACCTTTATACCTTTGAACTATGATGCTTCATATGCTTGCTGATAATGTTCAGTCCCCTACAGCCAGTTCGATCTTGGGTTTGTATAAAGCTTTTTTTACCATTGGATTGCAGGAGTGTAGAATTGCCTGTTTTTGAACCATTCGCCATTGCCCAGAGAGAGAGAGAACTTGGGTCAGAGAGGGATTGAAAAGGGTAATCAACCCATCCATCAATAAACCAAGAAACCTGTTTAGGGCTGCGCCTGTTCCCTGGCCAATGGTTTTAGGAGAATGATGCCTATCTTCAAAGCTTTTCCTGAGCATCCCAAGGGAGCTGTTTTCTTTATCAACAAACAGGCGGCTATAAACATCCTCTTTACCCGGGTTTAAGAGACTCTGAAGACGAAGACGCTTCCCATGGAGGAGTCCTCCGTGCCAATGTCCAGCCAGACTAAAGCAGCAAAGCAATACTGGAGGGCAACTATACAATCCTATACTCCAGTATTTACGTGCTGCTAGAACCTGGGAGACAGACGTGGGCTTTTTGGAGCCAGTTTTTGGGAAGCGGCAAGACAGAAGCAAGCTCTCTGTTAATCCTGCAAACCATTTGAGAAGATACTCACACAAGTGATGCAACTGGACGACTCTCATGGCAGGAAAAAACACTTCTCTTATGGCTTTTACAATGAAACTCAAGATGGAAATGCAACGCATTTTTGCAGGGGAGTAATGCTCCCCTTCAGTCAATAGGATCCACTCTCTTACTCTCAACACCAACCCAAAACCCATTAATAGTATTGAACTGAAAAGTACGCAATCCTCACACTATTTATTTCACTGTTCACAATCCTTGTTGAATACTGTGATAGAATAAGGTAGATTTGGAAGGACCAACAAAAGACTGATCAGGTAAATCTGGTATTTAACAATGCTACAAAGCAATACTGGGGGGCTACCGTACAATCCCACAGTCCAGTATTTACGTATTATTATATTTATAGTATTTACATGACAATAACAATGGTACAAAAACTTCTTTAAACCATAAATAGCATGTGTTCACTAGTTATCCTATATTCCCCCTTTTCTAGATTTGGAAGGACCCCCATCAATTCTAAAGTGGTCCTAGTCGACCCACGATAGACTGTAAATCCTTCCGTGGATTTCTTCCTTACTCCATCGTTCTGGAACATGGAGGAAGAAGGCTTGGCATCCCAAACAGTGGTTTAGGGAATAAAATCACTTCCCTACATTTTCTTGAGCCACCAAGAAAGCTAAAAACACTTCAAAATGTAAGGAAGAAAGAGGGAAAAGCAGCAAGTAGCGATGCTTTCCTCTCTCCTTTTCTGCACCGATTCCTTCTTGGATGCGGGGAAACATTCAACTTTAAATAATAAAACATTAAAGCACATACCTGGCCATGCCTATTTGCAGCCTAAGAGCTGAGTTACGAAGCGTCTCAATGGTTCTGGTACCCAGATTGATCACCTTCTTTGTCTTAAATCCCTAAAGTAATGAGGCAGCCCAGAACGGTCTGTATCTTCTTGTCCCTACAAACCATGTCGTGCTGCTACATCACCTCAAGGCCTGAGCGACAATCCCAAAAAAGGAGAAGGCTTTGCAAACCGAGGCTTAGGAGACACTATTAGTTATTAGAGATTTCCCCCCAAATCTGTAAGGGATGGGCCAAAACTACCATCGAAACACATTCATGAAAGCAGAATGGCAACCGAGGTTTCGAGCAACCAACATCCCACGAAGAACACGCTCACAAGAGGGAAACATATGCATCAAGGAGAATCTGAATAATTTGGATAATTGTGGCTCAGAAAAACGGAATCGCTGTTTACACAGGGCAAGGCTGGCACAAGGGCGTGTGCGCATGACATGCTTTACCATCTGGTTCTACACCAAGTAGCAATTCTGCGTCCGGCTCTAGAAGTCCGGCTCTGGAAGTATGCGAAGGAGCGGCTGTGTTGTAAGAGGCGGCTCCGTTGTAAATCCTACCACGAGGTGACGATGGCAGACAAAGCTTAAATTACTCACAAAAGGCACACATACCCAAAACATCTGGATAACCAGGCAGCCCCAGATGGAGGGGCATTCTACAATACAGAGAAACCTTCAGCATATATTTTGTGTGTCCGGCAGAGACACTTGCAGCAGTGAGTCAGAAAGCGTGTGTTTTTTGGATGAGGCAGCCTCAAAACCCAGTCAACGTTTTGGGGACTGTTTGGAGACGTTTCCAGGGCCATCCTGGAAAATGCGGGTAGCCGACAATAACCATTAAAGGCTTCCCTGACTTAGCAGTATCTTTAAAAATGCTTGCTATGGCCAGCATTAACCCTTGAGGGCTCTGTTTTGAGATGATGCCCTGAAGAACTACAAAATGTTGCCAGACTGTGTGTCCTCTTTGCAAAGTGGAGGATTATGGGTATTGTAGGCAGCGGTGAGGGATTATGGGGGTTACAGTTCAACAACAGCCATGGAGCCTTAAACTGCCTACCTCTGACCTAGACCCTCAATGCTTATGATGCGAACGCGTGCAACATTTAACTCTGGCTTCATCCACACTGCAGAAATAACACAGTTTGTCACTTTAACTGCCATGGTTCAATTCAATGCAGTTCTGGGATTTATAGTTTTGTGAGACATTTATCCTTCTATGACAGGAAGCTCTGATGCCACAACAAACTACAAATCCCAAGATCCCATAGGATGGCACCACGGCAACTAAAGTGGTGTCAAACTGCATCATTCTGCAGTGCAGATGCAGCCCAAGTCTCTATGAAAACAAGGTTAAAAACGGATTTCTCATTTAATGATGAACTTCATTCAATAGGAATGTACTTCAAATTCTGAAACAAAAATCAATGTCCATAAATTTGTTCAACTGCAGGAGAATAAAGTTATTAACCCTTAACCCAACAGGTCTGAAGTTTCTTATTTTACTTTACATTTTACTGTTAGCTACCTTTCAGTGGAAAAGGCAGAAAACAAGAGTAGCTGAAATTTATCCAGCTAGATGATGATGATTATTGTTATTACTAATATTATTATTATTATCTGTTCAAACATCCTTCTTCAGTTATATTTGGGTGCAGATCCTGCAACAATTAGAGGAATATTCCTTGCAAGGATGATGATAAGAGTAGATATTTTAAGTGCCCTGACTTTGAAAGACAAGAATTACTTTGGATGTCCCAAAGTGCTAAATTGTTTCACATCTGAGCAATTACCATACTTCTAAGGAACCTTCACTGTTATTTTGTAATATCCCATGCTTTTGCTACTTCGTTTGTAGGTAGTAGTAATTTGAAAAGTACGGAGGAAAACCTAACTCATTGCCAATCCTGTCTGAAGCTACTGGGTCAAATGGGCCATTGCTCCAGTTCAAAGCCATCTGGCTCCCTTTACATCCCAGTTCGCTTTACTCACCTTTGCCAAACTCACCTGTTAAAGAATAAAAATGGAGCAAAAACCATGGGATCGCTTTCTCTTTCATCAGTCGCAACAGCAACTAAAACATAAGAAAAGAAAAACAGGCCGCAGAAAAGTTATTGCTATAGTTTAGATAAAAGCGGTGGTTGCGAAGACTAACCAAGCAGTCCTCCTAAATCTTTAGGCCTATTTGCATTATGAACAACAAAGGCTGTTGGAGGAAATGGCGTCCGCTAACTTTCTTACACGGGGAAAACCCTACCTCCCCCAGAAAAGTGTGCAGTGCAAAAAAGCAATAGTTATGTGTATGTATGTATGTATGTATGTATGTATGGAGACGCATACACCCATCTTTTTGCATTTACCAAAATGCTAAAAACAAGGCTTTTGAACCGCTACCACAATCCAGCCAATGTTCAACTATGCTTGCATTTGTACTGCAGAAATAAAGTTTGACACCACCTTAACTGCCACGGCTCAATGCTATGGAACTCTGGGAATTGTAGTTTCATGAGACGTTTAGCCTTCTCTGTTGGAGAGTTTTGGTGCCACGGCAAACTACAAATCCCAGAACCCCACAGCATTGAGCCATGGGCATTAAAGTGGTGCCAAATGGGATTATCCTTGCATTGCGGATGCAGCCTTCGATACAAGCTCAGTTAGTGCTCAAAAGGACGATTTACACATCATGTCCATACTCACCAAGAGGGAAACTGGGGATGGCTGGGTACCTAGTTTGAAGTATTGTAAGAAACAGGAGTATTAATTAATTAATTAATTAATGCTATTGATGTGTGCCTTCAAGTCATTTCCAACTTATGGCGACCCTAAGGTGAAGCTATCCTGGGGTTTTCCTGGCAAGATTTGTTCAGAGGTTTGCCATTGCCTTCCTATGAGGCTGAGAGAGTGTGACCTCTTGCCCAGAGTCACCCAATGGGTTTCATGGATGAGTGAGGACTCGAACCCTGGTCTCCAGAGTCACAGTCCAGCACTCAGACCACTACACCACGCTGTCTCTCTATTTCATTTTGGTTACACACAATAATCTGGTTGCCAAATGTTGTGCAAGTTGGAGAAAACTTTGCAACAATGGGAATAGTTCTACCTTTAGCCACCGACAGATCTCCAAACATTGCGGTCATCGGGCGCACACATGGACGCCACAACCTGGCAAGGAAAACAACGAGAAATAAAGAGGAGCCACAGCATCCACCTCACAACAACAACAACAACAACAACCACACACACACCCTCCCAACAGATAGAGAAAATGCTTTAGCACTTTGTGTTAAAATTCTGTGCGATTGGTGTTGCATCTGAGGCCAACCAGTATCACAGTTTAAAAATTAAAAAGCAAAACTGTCGAAGGGCCGGGTTGTGTTTACAGAAGTGGAAGGGGGTTGTTGCCTAAACGCAGCCCTTGACCCAGAGCGAAGAAAGGGCAGAGAAGAGGCTTTTTTGGCCAGGGACACGCTCTGCCACGCAAACAAAGGCTAGCGTTTTGTGCCATCTTTCGACTCTCTCTCCTCCTCCGCAACCTTTGCAGCAGAACATACACCATAATCATATGGGAAGAGAGGAGGCCTTTCCTCCTTTGCTCCCTTCGGGACTTTTTAAAGGGAAATGTCGCCTAAAAGGCGCAGCCCTTGTCCTCTCGGCGTTTTAATAGTATCTTTACAACATCAAGAGTGAAACTTGCAGAGTTTTGCAGAGTGTGCGGCTTGCCCCTGACTCTGTGTGTTCTTGTTTCCATAATTGCTTGGGATTTCTGCACTCCATGCCATAAATATAGAAATGTAACACAATGATACACAATAAAATAAAATCGACAAAGACTGAATTTCATCAGAGACAACAGAGCCCTTTTTTGACATTTGCTATTGAAGATTTCTGGCTAGATTGCAAAGTGTCACAATGTTGTCCTCTTTCTAATTTAGGGAAAGTAGGTCTTGTGAATGGATCCAGGTTGTGTTCTCCAGGTGTCCAAGACTCTGGAAACGAAGGACCAAAACACAAGGCAGAAACAATCCAGTTTGAGACTGCTTTAACTGCCCTGGCTTAATGCAGTGGCTCCCCAACGTTGGTCCTTCAAAGTTTTGGACTTCAGCTCCCAGAATTCCCAAGTTTTTGGTCAGTTTGGCTAGGGGCTTCTGGGAGTTAAAGTCCAAAACACATGAAGGACTAAAGTTTGGGAATCACTGGTTAATGCTATGGGATTTGCAGTTTTGTGGGATGTTTAGCTTTCCCCGTCATAGAGCTCTGGTGCTCCATCAAACTAGAAATCCCAGAATTCCATAGCACTGACCAGTGGTTCCCAAACTGTAGTCCTCCAGGTGTTTTGGACTTCCAACAGTCAGGAATTCTGGGAGCTGAAGGTGTTGGATTTGCTTCTTTGTTTATCTGCATCTACACTGCAGAGTTAATGCAGTTTGGTACCACTTTAAGTGTCATGACTCAATGTGATGGGATTCTGGGACTTGTAGTTTGGTGAGATACTTAGCCTTTTGTCAGAGGGCTCTGGTGCCAGAGTGAACTACAAATCCCAGGATTCCACAGCAATGAGCCAAGACGGTGTCAAACTGCATTAATTCTGCAGAGTTGTTAATATAATTAGTAACTCATGAGGTGATGCTCACTCTCTCTGTAATTCAGAAACCAGCAAAGGCTGTGGGAGCTATTTTTTGCAAGAGGTGGGAGTAGTGGTTGAGTAAAGTACTATTCATTTGGAGAAAAATCAAGAACGACTGTAGAAACCATCTTCCACGTTTATAGCTGGGAAGAATATGACCCAGAAGCTGAAACCTACTTGATGCCCCAAATCTCATCCTAAAATAACCTTTGCTCCGATGCAGAGGAAGCCAAAGCATGGCTTAAACATGAACAAATGATTACTTTCGACACAGAATTGTCTCAGCTCAGAACACCACAAGATCTATATCTATATCTATAAACACACAAACATACACATACTTTAAATCTATTATATATATATATATTACATAAAAACATACACACATACATATATATACATACACACACATACAGTACATACAAACCCACATATATTATATATATATATATATATATATATGCACACACACAGATATATACACACATTATATATATATATATACACACACACACATATTATATATACACACACAAATATATATATATATATA
>NC_056528.1:32548636-32550286 GCF_019175285.1 Sceloporus undulatus
ACAAAAAGAAGAAGATTTGCAAAAATTAATTTAAAAGCCAAACTGGAATTAAATGAAACAGTCGAATCGCAAAGCTGCCTCTCTTGCTGGAAACGCAGCAATAAACTTTGGAACGGAGGAGGAACTTTTGTGCTGCACTAGTCCACTATATATATATATATATATATATATATATATATATATTAAATTAAAACTGAGCCCACCAGACCTAGGAGGAGGAGGAGGAGGAGGGTTGTCTATTTCTTCTACACATTAAAACCCACTTCCAGTAAGACCTTCCCTTCCAAACTGCTGACAAAGAGCAGTTTCTGGGGGCGGAGGGGGGCTTTCCGAAATCGCCGCTGTCGCCTCCTCCAGATTCAAAGGCTGCATTGCAGACCTAAAAGAGAAATACAAAATTGGACCTTTTTTAAACGGGTAAAATATGAATAAACCAGCAACACCCACCAGGCGCGGTATTTGCGAAGGGCAAGAAGGGCTTGTTGGAAGGGACAGAAAACCAGCATCGGTTCAGGGCTAAAGAAATGGTGCAATGGGTTTTCTGAAGGCACTCAGCCGGAGAAAAAGCCCTACAAAGTTGGGAAAGAAGAGTTAGGAAAAAGCACATTTAATAGTATTTTCTAAGAGAGGAAGGAGGGGAGAAAAATGCCTTTATTATTATCCCCAGCCGACCCTTGAAAACGGCTGCAATACAAGGCTCAAAATACATATTGCAATGTACAGATGATGTTTCCTTTTTAAACACATTCAAAATATTGTACATGTCAGTCAGGAAACTTGTATTTCCTATGCAAAATGTATGGAAATGCCTATATAGACAGGTCTATAGCTATTTCCTTCCCCTCAAAGTCAGTTGGAAAGTTTTAACTCTAACCTTCCCAATATATATATATATACACACACACACACACACACACTTTCAGTGATATTATAGAAAAAACAAATGAAACATCAAGATGGGAGCTTTCTTCAACACACAAAAAACACAAAAAAATGGGAAATCTAAGCAGCATTTAATTTAAATAATAATAATAATAATTATTATTATTTACATGGTCAAGAAAAAAAATCAACACAAAATATGATTACTAATAATTGAGTAGAAATAGAAATAAAATTTTAACATTTTAAAAATGTAACAATCCACCACAAATTGGTTGTAGCCCTAAGTGTGATAATGTTTCAACACACAATGTAATTGGTTATAATGTTTGTGTCCTTTAATTCAAAACACATTGGAAAATGTATGTTTAAAGTTGCCTTTTCAAAGGAAAAATAGAAATGGACAAGTGTTGGGCTTTTTAATGTTAAAAGCAATAGGTATCACTGGATTTAAGGTGGGTTTAAGGACAAATAGGGCAAGGTGAACCTTTTCCTGACTCAGCTTTCCCTGAACCTCCTGACAATTATATATACAGTGGACCCTTGTTATCCGCTGGGGTTTGGATCCAAGATCCCCCGCGTATAACAAAATCCGTGTATGCTCAAGTCCCATTAAGTATAATGACAGAGCAAAATGGTGTCCCTAATAAAAAATGGAACATCAAGGTAAATTTATACTTTTGTATGCTTGAATCCCTGTATAAAAAATCCATGTATAAGAAGGGCCGACTCTGTGTGTGTGTGTGTGTGTGTATATATATATATATA
>NC_056528.1:32553823-32605508 GCF_019175285.1 Sceloporus undulatus
TTCTGGTAACTATTGATAGATATGACATTTTGGAGATATTTTGAGGTAACTTATAGATAGTATGACCTTTTTGACTCTTTCGATGTCACTATATAGTATGACATTTGGAGATATTTTTGATGGTAACTATCTGATATGGCATTTTTGGAGCTATTTCTGAGGGTCACTATCTGATAGATATATGCATTTTTGGAGCTATTTTTGGGTAACTACTTAGATAGGATCGACATTTTTGGAGATATTTTTGAGGTAACTTAGATTGGCATTTTGGAGCTATTTTTTGAGGTAACTATATAGATAGATTGACATTTTTGGAAGATTTTTGAGGCCACTATTAGATGATATGCACTTTTGGAGCTATTTTGAGGTTACTATATATGATAGATTATGACATTTTGGAGTATTTTTATGGTAACTCTATGATTGGCATTTTTGGAGTCTTTTTGAGGTACACTTCTGATAGTATGCATTTTTGGAGTATTTTTGAGATAACTCTTGTAGATTATGGCATTTTAGCTATTTCTGAGGTAACTATATAGACATGGCATTTTTGGGTTTTCTGAGGTAACTATGTAGATAGATAGGACCTTTTTGGAGCTATTTTGAGGTAACTTCTAGATAGATATGACATTTCTGCCCCCCCAATACCCTTTGTGGGGGAAGCTCCTTCCTTTATATATAACACATTCACCCCACCCCTCAAAAATTGGGAATTTTTACTTTTCCTGGGCCTCTTTTGCGATGATAGTAGATGATGACAGCTAATAGAGTGTTGCCCCCCAAATATCATTTCTGAGGGGATTTTTTCTTCGTTTCTTTTAAAAACTGTGCCCACCTTTCAAAAAAATTGGGAAATAATGTTAACTTTATTTCGCCTCTTTTGAGATATCATTATAGATAGATCATGTATAACCAAAATATACATTCTGGGTTAACCCCTCGTTTCCTTATATATAACTTTCCCTCCTCACCCACCCCCCCCCCCCCAACTTTGGGATCAATTTTAACTTTAAACTCCTCACTATATATATTATATATATTGGTTTGCCACAAAGAAATGTTTGTATTTGGGGATTGTTACCCCAAAAAGAACTTGTTTCATTTCTGTGGGGAGAGTGTTCCAAAGTTTGACCCCCTCCCAAATTTGCCTATCTATCTTCTATCTCTATTGGTTGCCTACATAAAAAATTATCCTGAGGGAATTTTTTTTGGGGGATTGTTATCCAAAGTATATGCTCCCCCCCCAGTCCTCCTTGGTCTCTTCTTCTTCAAGGGTGCCCGAAATAAAAAGTTACTTAAGTGTAAATAAAATAATTGTGTTGGGGGGGTTTGTTATGCAAAGTGAATGCCCCCCTCAGTCTTTCCTGGGCTCTTCTTTATGAAATATATATAGTATATATTCTTAAAGGTTTGCTCAAATAAAAGTTACTTTAAGGGGCCAAAAAAGAAGAAAGAATAAAATTGTTGTTTTTTTTTTGGGGGGGGACTGTTATCCAAGAATATCCTTGGCTCTTCTTTACTATATATATATATATAATATATGGCTTGCCACAACGAAAAATTTCACCCTGGGGGGTGCAAAAAAAGAAAGAAAATTCTGTGTTTTCTATTTTTTGGGGGGTCTTATCCAAAGTAAAATGCCCCCCTCCAGCCTTTTCTTGGCTCTTCTTATGTATATATATATATACAACACACACACACACACAAGGATTGCCCAAACAAGTTACTTGGGGGGGGGGAAGAGAAAATAGTTTGGGTTTTTTTTTGGGGGGTGAATTGTTCTGCAAAGTAAATGCCCCCCCCCCCCAAGTCCTTCTTGGCTCTTCTTATAAAGATAGATAGATAAATATTTTAAACGGTTGCCCAAACAAAGTTACTTAAGGAGCAATAAAAAGAAAGAAATTGGGTGTACTGGGGAGGAGGATTGTTTGCAATTATATGCCCCCCCCAGTCTTTCCTTGGCTCTTTTAAAATTTATATAATATATGGCTTGGCCAAACTACAAAGTTATCCTGAAAAAGTGTAAAAAGAAATAAAAATAAAAACGGTGTGTATTTTTTTGGGGGAGGAATTGTTACCAAGTAAATGCCCCCCCTTAAAAAGTCTTCCTTGGTTTCTTTATGAAGGATAGATAGATAGATACTGTAGATAGATATTTAAAAGGGTTGCCCAAAATAAAAGTGACTTTAAGGGGTGCAATAAAATAAAATAAAATAAAATAAAAAATCGTGTGTATTTTTTGGGGGGATTGTTATCCAAACTAAATGCCCCCCCAAAAAAGTCCTCCCTTGGCGCCTCTTTATGAAGATACATCTAGGAAGAGTATCTATTAAAGATACAGTTGCACTGGAAGGTAAAAGAAATCAAAGGCTGTGTTGGGGTTTTTCTGGGGGGGAGATCTGCTGCCCCCCCCCAAATCCCCTCCTTGGCGCTGTGCCCCCTCCTCCCCCTTCCCCCCCTCTGCTCCTTTTGGGGACCCCCCTCAGCCCCCCCGAGCCTCCTTCGGCCAGAGGGATTTTTAGGATTTTTCTGGGATTTTGGGGGGTCCCCGGGCCCCCAAAGGCCGGGGGCCCCTCCTTTCCCCGCCCCCCTCCTCACCTCCGAGTCCACTCGAAAATGGCGCGAACGAAAAAAAACTTTGCAAATTTCAGTGTAGGAGCAGCAAAGGAGCTGGGAAGTTTGGGAGAGAGAGGGGGGCCCAGGCACGCCCAAAAGGACAGAGTTTGGGGGGCGAGGTGAGGAGGAGGAGGAAGAAGAGGAAGAAGGGTCTCCCATCTCATCATCATCATCCTCACCCCATCCCCTTTTCTCACCCCCCTTCTTTGGTCTCATTTTAAAGGGGGCACAGACCCCCCTCCCAATCCCTCGAAAGGCAAAGGATCCAGCCCCACCACTTCTGCCCAGAGCTCCCCCCCCTTTGCCCTCGCAGTTTTGGGGAACCCCCCCAAATGAAAAAGGGACCCCCCTCTCAATATTGCAAGAGAAGGGGGGCAAAGGGAGGAACCACCCCCAAATAAAAGGGTCTGGGGGGGGCTCTGATTTGATTTGGATGTAATTTCTTTGGGGAGGCTTGCAGGTTGTTGCAGAAAGAGAGACAGAGAGAGAGGTTGGGCTTTTGGCATCATCATCATCATCATCCATCCTCTTGTTCTTGTTCTGCTCTTTGCCTTAGGAGCCTGTTGCGTGTCCAGAGGGGCTCCTGCATGCTCTCCCTTCCAGGGAGCAAGGCTCTCGCACATCGGTTGCATGCTGGCTCCCATGCCCCTGGGCTTCTGCCAGGTGAAGACATCTGTTGCATTGTTGTTGCGCCTTGTCACATGTGGATGCATGTTCTAACATGTGGAGAAGTTGCTGTGAAGTCTTGCACGTTCTTGCATGTGGAGAGGGCTGTCACAGTCATGCCAGTGGAGAAGTTGCATGTAAAGAGGTCTGTGCATGTTATCACATGTGGATAGTCCTGGTTTAATATTGTTGCATGTGGAGAGGTCTGTTGCATGTTCTGCATGTTGCGAGGGCTGTCACATGTTGATGCATGTGGGAAGTTGCATGTGGACAGGTTGTCACATGGTATCACATGCGGCTAGTCCTGTTGCATGTTATTGCATGTGGAGAGGCCTGTTGCATTTATCACATGTGATAGTCTGTTTCATATTGTTGTATGTGGAGAGGTCTGTTGCTGATTTTGCATGTAAAGGTCTTGTTGCATGTTATCACATGTGAGAAGTCTGTTTCATATTGTTGCATGGAAGGTTGTTGCATGTTATCACATGTGGAGGAGACACTGCATGTCAATGTGTGCCACGTGTGTCATGAAGTCTGTGCATGTTGTCAGTGTTGTTGCATGTGAAAAACCTGTTGCAGATTTTGTATGTGAAGAAATCTGATGCATGATGCTGCGTGTTTGGAAGTTCATTGCTGTTGTCATCTGTAGATAAGTCTGTTGCCTGTGGAGAAGCCTGCTGCATGTTGCTGCATGCCTTTACATGGGGCAAAGTTATTGCACATGTTGCACATGGGAAGTCTGCTACATGTTGTGGTTGCAGCTGCTGTGAACAAGTCTATTGCATGTGAAGTTTCACGCTGTTGCATGTACATAAGTGTGTGTGTTGCTGCGTGCTGTTGCTCTAAGGAAGCTTGCTGCATGTTGTGTGCAGTTGCATGCGGGAAGTCCATTGCATGTGAAGCCTGGGCATGTTTGCGTGATGTTGCATGTGGAGACGTTTGCTGCATGTTGTCGTGTGTGGGCTGTGTTTGGAAAAATCGGTTGCAGCGAGTCTGATGCCGGTTGTCACATCTGTTGCATGAAGCTAAGTCTGTTTCATGTGGGGAAGTGTTGCATAGTGTTGCATGTTGTTGCTGCAAGAAGGATATGGGCTTTTTGATTGCTGGGGGACAGAGGAGGCCCAGAGATTTTGCACATGTCTGCATCCATTTATTCCTTTCCATTTCTGCAAAGTTGCACAGGGCTGGGAAAAAAAAAAAATTTAAAACTTTTTATAGGTAATATACATGCCTTGGAGTGATGAAACTGATAGAGCGTTTTGTAGCAAGGGGTGTGTGTACACACACACACACACACACACACACACACACACACACACAACTTGTTTAAACGTTGCAACTGTAGCCATCAGAGCTGTCTTTAGGGTTTTAGGAAAGAGGAATGCATTTAAAACAGTTAATAAACATCCTTGTTTTTAAAGCTGTAGCAAGATGTATCTCTCTCTCTGTGTGTTTTTAAATGATGAATAAATAGGACTTTATAAATGCAGCAAGTACACTGTGTGTATATGTGTCTAATAATAATAATAATAATAATAATGACATTTAAAATGTAGCAAGGGTCAGGTGGGCATGCATTAAATTTATTAAGCGACAGAACTTTTAAAATGGTTTTAGCAAGGTATGCACACACTAATAATAATAATAATAATAATAATAATGTTGTATTTCCCGCTGTCGTAAGCCGTCTCGATCCTATTGCAGAGGTGTGATAAAAAATAAATTTTAATATGATTCTATTATTTATTATTATTTTATTTTTGCTGCCATGGAGAATATGGAAAGCGGTGGACACAGGTTGACCAGACACGTCCTCCTTTTCCAGGGTATGTCCTACATTTTGGCCTTCTGTCCAGGAGGAATGGCAAAACATCCTCCATTCTGAGGAGGCCTAAGAAGCATGCATTTGCATTCATAGGAGTGTCATGAGCTTTTGTCTTGTCACGTCCTCCATTTGGCTTGAATAACCCCCATTTTGCGGTGCCTTGTCCTCCTTTGCGGTTAGGACCACATCTGACCACTCCAGAGTTTTGGAGACTTATTTGGCCAAGCTCCTCGGAGGAAGCACCTTGGGGAAGTTACTTATAATTGTTTTCAAATTTGTAACTTTGTGCGCAAGAATAACGACTTGCAAGTTTGCAGCTTGTGCGCAAGAATAATGGTTTCCAGCACCATTTCTGTGCCGCCTGAGGTCTCCCCAAACCCCGGACTTTGCAACAAGGAGGGTTCACACATTCATTTGCAAATCCTCCATGTATAAACATGAGAACGCATGCCTTGCACACGCTTAAGTGCCCCCTTGTGGAGAAAACATGGGATGCAGTTACTATATATTTAATTGGGTCGAGACTGGAGGAATACTCATTTTAATTCCACATGCGTTTGCAGTACTATCCCGATATCCATGGGACTTGGACTCATGGTTTCATTTACCCACATCTGAAAAAACATTTTCTAGTCCTTAAAACTGTTGCTTTAAAAGCAAAACAGGCTACTTTTTCAGAAGTGTATGGCACACTTGTATTTTGCATGTTTTATAATGTTTTAACTTGGACTGTTTTAGATTTGTAAGCTGCCTTGAGTCCCTGAACTGGGAGGAAGGTGGGATATAAATAAACATAATAATAATAATAATAATAATAATAATAATAATAATAATACAATTTCCCCTCGTATCACCAAGGATCCACTGCAAATATATTGATTGTTTGATCGATCGATGATTGATTACACAGGGTCCCCCAAATTTGAGTTCCATATCCAAGACAGAACTAAAGAATGAACCACTTTGTATCTTGGATGATAGAGATATGTATCAAATACATGGGACTATTTTTTGGTGTTTTGCTGCGGCGGCCACAGGCGCGCATGCATTTTCCTTAAAGCGCGAGTGCAAATTGCCGCGCCTGTAGGTCTAAAACAACCTGCCAACACCGATATTGTGAACCCCATGATATCACTGAAATAAAGACCCATAATGGAGAATCGTGGCGGTCGCCCCAAAACGTTCGAGGGCCAGATTGCATGCTTCCGAAAAGAAGTAAAGCATGCAAAACTCATGAAGCTGTTGTCATGTAATGTAGCAGTTTCCCATTTTTTAAAACCCTCAAATCCTTATTTATAATCATACTTAACGAATATAACTTAGGATCCAGCTGTTCCTTCATTTTAAGTATTTCCTGCACTTGTTGGTGAATCATGTTAACAGTGTTTAAGAAGCAATGCAAAATCATTGCGCAGTGTAGTGTTGCACAGGACCTGCAGATTAGAAGGAAATATGGTATCTAAATTTCTGTTGCAACCAAAAGATGGAGGAAGAAGGAGGCTGAGAGAGTGTGACCTATGTAAAGTTGCCCAATAGGTTTTTGTGGCCGAGTGGGGATTCGAACCCTGGCCGACGCTCAAACCGTTACGCCACGCTGGCTCCCTTACAATACGCCAACATTACAATTAAACTATCGACAACCCTAAAAATAAATTTCCAAACGTGCAATTAATTTATATTCTCATTGTTGCGTTCAAACTGTTTTGCATTAATGCTGTTTTTAATAGGATGGCTTATTTATTTTAAATCTCTTTTTAATCGTGCCGATTTTTTGTTTAAAGCCGTCTTTTGTTTCAATCTATGTGGGATCTTTAATAAAAGAAATAAATATGGCCAAAACTGAGCAGCCTTGAGTCTGGCATCTTGCAGTCATGGCCATGTCCAGAAATCCTAAGCATGACAACCACAAAAGAGGCAACAAAACAGAATCAGAAGGCAAAGGTTAAACACCACAGACTCTTTTGGAGACATCTTTCTCCTCCCTCCCCAGCATTTCTGACTCCAGGGCCTTAAACAATACCAGCAACAGAATGGTCTCCCTCCCACCCGAAATTATCGGTTTGAGTGTTGGGCTATAACTCTGGAGACCAGGGTTCGAATCCCCACTCGGCCATGGAAGCCCATTGGGCAACTTTGGGCAAGAAGTCACACTCTCTCAGCCTCAGAAAAAGTTAATGGCAAACCTCCTCAGAATAAATATGGCCAAGAAAACCCCAGGATAGGGTTGCCATAGGACCATTGAGTAGAAGACACTTCTGCAAATATCTCAGTGTATGTTTGGGGATGTTCCAACACTTGGTTTTGGGGTGTTATGTTGATAGTCTATTAACACAAGCAAGGAAGGCAATGGCAAACCTCCTCTGAACAAATCTTGCCAGGAAAACTCCATTATAGGTTCACCTTAGGGTCACCATAAGTTGGAAATGACCTTAAAGCGCACAACAATAACAACAATAACAAGGGATGCCTTGTTGTGTGGCAGGACTCGGAGCTCTGTTCAGCTTAAATTCTCAAACTGGACCCAACTTTCTTTTCCATCTCAGTTTATGCCTTTTGCACCAAACTTTGATTAGCGGATCCCGGGTTACAGTTTGGGAACAAGCTGAGATGTGACAGAATCCTGCCATACAACAATGTATGTATGTAGTAGTTGTTGTTGTGTTTGTGCCTTGAAATCGTTTCCAACTTATGGCGGACCTAAGACTTATGACTTATTCCATCTACAGTGAACCTATCCTGGGGTTTGCTTGGCAAGATTTCTTCAGCGGAAGTTTGCCATTGCCATAAACTGACAACAACTTGAAGGCACACAACAACAACATGTAGCCCCATCCCTTTTGCCTTTGGTGCCGTTCACCACTCAGCTATTCTTCAGCTCTGCAACAACAACAACAACGAAACCCTTGCTTTAAAAGAAAATGTGGCCTGCCATCCAGATAGCAGCCACTTGGATTTGTTTGGAGAGGCTTTGGGGCTTCTTTTATTTTCCTCTTTGAGAGTTAAAAACATTTTTAAAAACTAGCAGGAGGAGAAAAGAAGAAGTAGTGGCCAAGGCCTACAAAGCACACAACTGCACAAGCACACAACTGCTTCCTCTTAGCACCGCAGTCGACCGTCTTTCTCTTCTCTGTTTTGGAAGAATTCAAATGTTGCCTCGCGGGGATTAATGTGCATTAAGATGAAAGGAGGTTTCTGCCCAATTTCACCTGATCTCCCTCCGCAGCTCTTTTTGATGAGAGCCTACTTTCTTGTCTCTTTTTCATTTCTTCTTTTTAAAAAATGCTACAATTATCTGCACAGGCCTCTTTCCTTTCCTTTGCAAGAAGACACTAGGCACCATTAGCCTGTCTGAAGCATGCTTCTCCGACTTTGCAATGTTTTCTAGAGGGTTTGCATTTAGCACCCTCCTTGTGCATCTCCTGCTCATTTGCACAAATACATTAAGTTTTAGATCGCTCCCCTTCAATGGTTTTCGTTGCCTTCATGCAGGGAGGTGAAATTTGCAAAGACAATCCTTAGGGGGAAACATATATATACATCTCCCTCCCTTTGCTTTTAATTGTCGGTCCTTCTGGAGTACATTATGCCCTGATGATTCAGAGTTCTTTGGAAAGTTGCTTCATCTGATGATAAATGGATGTTGGAGGCTTTGATACTTTATTTATTGAACTGTTTTACTCCTTCGTTTGATTTCTTTTCCCGTCTTCCTCCCTGCCCCAAAGAAGGGACTTTATATAAAATAAACTGGACTCTGGGATTGTTTATTTAGACTCCTTTTAGGAGTTTGTAAAGAGGAGTTTAACATATTTTAAAATGATTTAATCTTGTATCGTTTTAATAATAATTATTATTATTTTATTTGTCCATTGCCTTCTGGGCCGAGAGGTGTATTGTTTTAATTGGTTTTTATTTGTTCATTGCCTTCTGGACTTGGAAGTGATGCATATATATATATATAAACAAAAATCCAAGGTGGTTACTTGCAGGAAATGTGGGAATATATTTGGAGACATAGATCCAAAACACACTGCAGAAATAATCCAGTTTAATGGCCCTGGGAATTCTGGATACTGTAGTTTTGAGAGATATTTAGCCTTCTCTATCAGAGCGCTCTGGTGCCACAATAAACTACACTTCCCAGGATTCCATAGCACTGAGCCAGGGCCAATAAAGCAATGTCAAACTGGATTTTTTTCCGCAGTGTGTTTTGGACCATAAAAGCTCTGATTGCAAAATGTGTGACTATGCATCCAAAGCACCGCAAAGCAACCCAGGTGAGTTTACCTAGAAAGGTTGTTTCGTAATGAAGGGGTCACGCTGAAGAAGGCCCTACTTCCCATACCTACTCGCAACGCCAAAGGTAGAATAGCCAGTGTGTTATAGAGGGTTGAGTGTTGCACTATGACTCTGGAGATCAGGGTTCGAATCCCATGAAACCCATTAAGTAGCCTTGGGCAAGTCACACACTCTCAGCCTCAAGGGAAGGCAGTGACAAACCTCCTGTGACCCAAGATAACTGGACAGTCTCTTTTTCCATCTCTTCTGTAAGGTTATTCCACAATTCAGATTATTAAATCTAAACCCAGTTATTACTCTGAGCTAGTGGAGACCTGTTGAATGAACTTGATTTACAGAAGTGTTGATTTGCCATTTAGCAACAGATTAAGGGGCCTTCAACTTACACAAGGATCCCCAAACATTGGTCCTCCAGGTATTTTGGACTCCAACTCCCAGAAGCCCTGGTCAGCTTGACCAATGGTCAGGAATGATGGCAACTAAAGTCCAAAACATCCGGAAGACCAACGTTTGGAAACCATTGGCTGGCTTAGAACCATTCATTGGACATAAGCCAGATGTGGGAACTATAGGAACCAATTGTGCTTCAGATCTGCAGTTCCCATCAGCATAGCCAGTGGTGAGGAGTCCAGCAACATCTGGAGGTCCATCTGGTTCTCACCCCTGTTTCAAGTCCCTAAATCCCATACATTGTGATGGGGAGGGTCGTTCTTGCAACTATCCCAGCTCTATTTACAAAATCTCTTTCAAACTGCCACGATCCTATCCATATTTCCAAGGAGGGTCACCCTGAGCCAGAGAACATAGACGTCCGTCTTAATTCTGAGCTCTTGATGTAAGAAATTAGTTTTTAAACTTCATTGTTGGATCTTACTTTCCCTGGGGAGCCTGAGCCTTCATTGTTGGGGGCTGTGATGGACTCTCTATTGTAGACCCAACCAGTCTTGGCATCTGCGCCGGCCGTGAGCCCATAGAAATCTATATTTATTATGAATGCAACCCTCTGGAGACAGCCGGGTCTGTAGCAAGGCCAAAAATACTGCCTTGTTTATGTGGTTGTGTGCTTTTCTCTAAAGTGGCTCAACTTTTGACCTGCACCCAAGAGGCTGGAGGAAAAGCAAGGCGAAGAGAGAAAGTTTCCACATCCCTCGGTCCATATCAGAAAGAAAAGAGTTCTCTTCCACCTTCAGAGTACGGCCGGCCCTCCATATCCACAAGTCCTTTATCCACAGATTCAAGCATCCGCGGCTTGAAAACATTGAAAAAATATGTGAGTTCCAAAAAGCAAATCGTGATTTTGCCCTTTTATATATATGGGGCACCATTTTACTATCCACTGTATTTATTGGGACTTAAGTATCCATGGTTTTTAGTATCCTGGAACCAAACCCCAGCAGATACCAAGGGCCTACTGTAATAATAATAGTAATTCAATTGTATTTAATGGAACATGAGCATCTATGGTTTTTGGTCTCCAGGAGGGGCCTTGGAACCAAACCCCAGTGGATACCAAGGGCCCACTGTGATAATACTACTACTACTACTAATAATAAATTATATTTAATGGAACTTGAGCATCCATTGATTGACATAACTCCAAAGCTGTAGGCTCAAATCTGGTGTGCATCTTATCAATTGAACATTGCAGCATACATCTTACCTAATTTTTTATTCTCTGCTTGCTCCAGAAAGTAGCATAGACTTTTAAAGACTGAGTTTTGAGGTGAGGCTCGAGGGTGTTGTCTGAATTTCCCATCGTTTCCAGCAAGATGTCTGGTGGCATATTTTTATTTTATATTTTATTTAAACCAAGCGGAACTGAGGGAAGCCTCAAAACCAGCCCTTTGCGTCGACGGCTCTCGGTTCGCTTCTGGCTATCTTTAGTCTGTGGTTAGCTACCGGCTGCTCAGCCTCGGTTTAGCAAAGAGCAGAAGAAGCATGGAAGCCTGTTTTATGATTCCTCCCTCCCTTCCTCAGGCCTCTTTTCGCCGGGGGAGAAAGAATAATATCATTTAAAAAAAGATTAGGGAGGAGAGGATGGACACCAGGAAATGACAGAGCAGATTAAAAAGCCCTTATTGCAGCCCAAAGACCGTCAGCTGTGCAAAGATACAAAAGGACCAGCCAAACTAGGGGAGGAAAAAGGGGAACCCTTCTCTGCCCCCCAAAATAGGAAAGAAGGAGAGGGCCTTCTTGGTGGCCGCTCCCATGCTTTGCAATGCCCTTCTTAGAAAGGTGAAACCACCACTGTCTTTGCTACTCCGCTTTAGGCAGGTGAAAACCTAATTTAATCACATTTTGACTTCTACTTTCATCCAATACAACCTTAGTAAGCTGCCATTAATCCCAGGGCTAGGAAAGAGGCAAGATACAGATAAACAGAACAACAAATCCAAACCCCAAATCGCTTTATTGGGTCTTAGCAAACAGCCACAACACTACATGAACTCGCTGTGGTAGCTAGAGCTGATGGGAAACATAGTCCAAAACACCTGGAAGAGACTAGTTTTGGGAGGGCTGCAAGACCAAGCGATGTTCTCTAAGTCCAATGAGAGTATGTATATGATGTGTCAGAGGAGGAACACACTTTGAATAGGTGTCCTTGTGTTTAGTCCCAATTCAAATTATCAATTTGAAAGGATAATGATACTCAGGCTATACAATGAGCCCTATGTATCCATAGATTCTGCATCCATGGATTCAACCATCCACAGCTTCAAAATGTAGACGTGAACGTTTTATTTGTGCTTACCTTCTGTATGTTTTCTACTCAGTTTTATAATGTTTTATAGTGCTCTAATGTGAACGCATTAAAAACAGGACAGTGGCAATGCGACAGCTACCTGCAACCTGTTGCCTGCATTTAACTACTAGTTGGGTTTAGGCCCTCAAATCTGCTTTGTCTTTCTTTCAGCCTGGCCCTTCCATTTTTGGCACAAAGACAAAGTTATTTACAGTAGAGGAGCGCAAGCCGAAGCCGCTAGAGGGAGGGAAGGGTGGAAGCCTGGCTCTTGCAAGGTTTGAGTTGTCTGTGGCGAAGCACGTAACTCAAGTCTTGACTGTCGCACACATACGATTATGAACTTCCCCAGAGGGGAGAATCCTGAACAAACAGACCTGTGTTTGCAGCAAAGGGAAGGAGGGAGGGAGGGAGAGAAAGCAAGGAGAGACACGGCTGGAAAAAATGCATGAATCATGATCACGTTCGACTTCCAAGATAAAAAGTGCTGACACAGGCAGGCTGTACAGCTGGCTCCTAGGCTGCGGTAGAACTCCCTTTTTAGAAAATGCCTCACTGTGGGTAACTTTGCCTGGGGTGCGTTTCAGGAGGAAGGCCAACTCTGGCAAAGCAGGGCTGGCTCCGGCGCTCTACAAAGATGTCAGACCGCACCTGGAAAGCAAGCAAGAAGAAATAATTATAACAGAGTTGGAAGAAAGCCCAAGGGCCCTGATCCAGTCCAACCCCATTCTGCCATGCAGGAACTCACAATCAAAGCATCCCCAACAGATGGCTATCCAGCCTCTGTTGAAAGGCCTCCAAAGAAAGAGACTCCATCACTCTCCAATGCAATGCATTCCACTATCAAACAGCTCGTACCCTCAGGAAGTTCCTCCTAATGCTTAGGAGGAATCTCTTTTCCTGTAGACTGCATCCATTGCTCTGAATGAACCTGCTATATAAAACATGGTAATTTTATACCTGACCAAGTGCAATATGTACCGTATTTTATGTTCCCTAAGTAAAAATGTGATTTTCAATCTGAATTTACAGGAGCTGAGCAGAGAGCACAGGGGGCCTTGGAGATGTCTCATCCGCAGTGTTGCTACGATTCAGGGTTGACTCAAGGGCAGCTAACAAAAACAAAGGTTGCTAAGTTTGCCTTTTTCTATTTTTCTAAAAATTTCATTCCCCCCCCCCCAAGCTATTTCGTGGCTTCAGACATTCCCAAAATGTTAACTGAGCCAGATCCAGAGTACCACCTTAGATATCCAACTTCATAACTAACTGCGTACATGGTTCAAAGTGGCTGAGCATTTTTTGATGTTTCAGTTTTTTATTTCTGAATCTACATGACTTCCATGGCTTGATACACTTTCCCCCACTGGCCACTAAAAAGCCGATTAACAGCATCAGCGCTGTATCGCTTTGGAAACCAGGTAAGTTAAGTGGCTAACGCCATCAATTTGGGTCACAACTACATCCAATTTCTAGTTGTCACAGAGAAGCCACACCAGACCAGAAATAGGATATCCCATAAAAACAATAACTAGGTAGCTAAGTACAGAGATCTTGTAGCACTTCCTTTGAAACTCACAGAAAGCTTTCATAGACTTCCGTCTACTCTACATCCTCAGATGCATTTGGTGGAGTCACTTGGTGGAGGTAGCCAAGTATTCTTTTGGCTGTTCTTTTTAAGTCAGGCCCACATTTGTGTTTTAGATATGCTTTAATCAGGGATTGCTTTGCATTTTAAAAATGCAGAAGATTGAAACTGTCTTCCAAGGGAATCTAGGCTTTCCCCCTTTTGTCTGTCCTTCTGCCAACAGGCAAAGACCATTTTATTTAGTCCAACTTTTGGCAAATGAGGAAGGGGTTTTTAGCAGGTGGGTGATGTGCTTTTCTCCCTGGTGTGCTTTTAAAAGTGCTTTTTATTCAATTGGCTGTAGACTACAAGAGCTGCCTCAGAGAAGGAGGTGCAAGACCACCACTCCTGCTTCATAATTTGTGTTACCTAGAACCTAACTTCTCTCAGGCCGCACTATGAGTAAGGGACTTATCACTCTACCAGTGGCAAAGATGACACCTAGTGGTACCTTTCACTTGTGCTGCAGTTCTAATAAGAAACTAATCTTGCTGAGTATTTCACAGCCTGAGTGTATCCAAGCTGCTGTAATGAAACCATTTACAGTAACTCTAGGTTGCAGTGTATTTTTTCTTTCTCTTCTATAATTTAATCTGTCCAGAAGCCCATGTTTTACCCAAGACTTCACCATTCTAAAAACCGACAGAGCTTTAAAGTAATTTATTTAATACAACTCAAAAAGATTTTAAAAAATTAACCCCCCCCGCCAAAAAAATAATCACTACCAAGGAGACATGCAAAAGGTTTATTTTTTAAAATACTGTCTGTTGTCCGTTTCTGGAAGTCCAGTAAGTGCATGGAGATGGGTTAACAACTTGTACTTTACCAGAGTTATTTTGCAAGTGTCAATAATAATAATAATAAGAAGAAGCAGCAGCAGCAGCAGCAGCTGAAGAAAAGCAAGGCAATACCCTGCAAGTCCCAACGCCAAAATGAAATGCTGCAATCTGAGCAGCAGCTGAACTGCAAGCAGTATAGCACTGAATATACACAAACACAAGACCAATACTGTACAGTAAAAAAAGAAATGGTACCACTGGATAATATTTTACATATGCACATTTATTGGAGGTGGGGAAACTAACTCTCCACAGGCAAAATAGTAATACACGTAACAGAGGCACGTTTGGCCCAAGTATGGTACTTATTACAATTCCAAACAAACACTTGTAAAAGGAAAATGCTAAGTATGGAAAACCAAATGTTCTCTTTCAGAATGTCCTTTTCCCCTCACCTTCTCAGCCAGACAAGTCTTGCCAGAGACTGCGCACTTTACCAGTTTAGCACAATCTCACGTCAAGTTCAGTGCTATTATCTTACCAAAAGAAAAGGAATAATAATAATAATAATAATAATAACAATAAAATAATCAAAGTTGTACTTTGACAACAAGAGCATGTGAATTACAAACATTCAGAACTGGAAGCGTACATTTCTGGCAGACAACGTTGCCTATTAAATACAGACCAGCCATCACTCACAGAACATAAAAAAGGGTTTCAATCATAAAAAAATACTATAATTCATCACCAGACTATTTTTTTACAGTTATAAATAATAAATAGCATAACACAGTAGATTACAAATGGGTCTCTCTCTCTCTCTTTTATTTTTAAAGCCCAGTTAGATCATATAAGAAGTAATAAATCATGTGCAGCACCCCAAACTTACCCAGGGTAACACAGCAGGCCTACTCCTCATTGCAGCTTACATATAAGTTCCTTACGTCAAACTATAAGCAGAACTAGCATCCAAACAAACTGTAAAGCCTTTATAAAAAAAATTAACATTAGCTTATTAGTCTGCTGTCTTCAAGCCGGACCCAAGAGGCTGTTCTGAGGATATAAAGCAGTGTAAGCCGCAATCACAGAACAGCTGGGTCTGCTGGTGGAATTGCCCTTCACAATGGATCAAGTACCTCAAGGAGCAACCAAGGGAAAAGCAGCAGTGGCAACAGATCCTGATACAAAGCACTCTTTACAACCAAGGTCCTTTCTCCCACCCAAACCCTCTGGTTTACATTCCTCCACTTTGTGACTATGTCCCCCAAAGGCACAAACACATCTCAGTGCCGCAGGGGCCACTGACTGCTTGATAAATTCTGCACAGTAGTCTAAGCGACTGTGGCCATAAATCCCCACTGCCTGTCTTGCATTCTTCTCCTGGCCAAAGACACTTCTGTGACCACTAATGGTCATCCACATAACTGACAGAGTCTGGAGAGTCAGAGGATGCAGAAGGTGAGTGAATTGTGTGTCACAGAAAGATGGTTTATTCGCCTCCAGTTGCCAATGATGAGCCACAACAGCATCCATAGTGAACCCCCCCCCCCAACTAATAGACATTTTTGGCTCCCAGCATCATCACTGCAATTGCCCAGAAGCATTAGGAACAGTTAGAAATCTTTGGGAAAGACAAAGGAGAGGCTGCGATAAAGACATAAAGGGGAACAATTCCCTATTCTGAATTATCTCAGTTTAAGCATATTCTGCGTTTCCAGAATATGTCAACTTTCAACAAAAAATCCTTTCCACTCCTAAACCAAGTATGTATTTTTTTTAAAAAGGGGGGGGGTCTTTAAAAAAAAGCTCTGTAACAACTATTCTTACCTTCAGAACAAGTGATCATGATAGCAAAAGGTTTTCCATCTAGTTTCAACACTAATATAAATGAGGTGCTTGCTTGGGATTGTATTTAAAAAAGGGTATGTAGTTTCTTTGAAAGCAAGGTTAGTATGATCTGAGCAGACACTGGTAAAATAATTTCTTGTTTAAAAAAATAAATCACCAAACCAGACATCAAAGTGGCTTGACACATCCATTAAGAAGGAGAATCAAAACCAATTGGAGAAGTTGCAAAAAATACAGTTATGTTACTATTTCCACTCAGTATTTAAATCCTCATATCCTCAAGGATTTAACTCCATGGGCTTCTCTGTACAAATGTACAGCGAGAGAACAGCACAGGCAGACATTGAGTGATAACCGGGTAAAGTCACTTGGGTGAAAGATCGTCCATCAAGAGGAACGAGGAACAAGAGTTGGAGCAGGCGACAGGAGATTCTGCAGTAGTGCTGCCTTTGGCCAACGAATCGGAGGAAGAGCTGACGCTGCTTGTGCTCCCATCGAGAATATCTGAAGACAAACTGGAGAGGAAGAAGGGAAGCCATGTTGTTTGTGGTAGTTGCAAAAGGTTAATCATAGACTGGTTCCAATGTACATGCACAATTCAACCTATGCAGGCAGCCAGTGAACAATGTACAATCTCCCTGGAAATGTTAAGTCATTAGGTAGCATCTTACCTAGGGACATTTTCTATGTCCTCTTTCAGTTCAGCTCTCTCTTCCTCAACCTTTCCCATGTAGCTTCTCCTATCTCCTATCTAAGGGCTTATACTTCCGAAATGATCTGCTACTTTCCTCAAGGTCTGCCTTTCAAAGTTCAGATGCAGGCATTCTTAACAGTTTAATTGCAGGAGCCAAGCACACAACTAATATTATGGCAGCTCACCCAATTTTAGTTTATTCTTTGCATACATGAACATTTGAAGCTGCCTTATACACAGTTAGCTGCCTTATACACTGTTCCATCTAAGTCAGTAAAATCTACACTGCCTGCAGCCACACAAAATGCTAAGCCAGAATTTTTCTGAACCATGGTTTATTTTTCACAGGCAAGTATACCAGTGCATGCTGGCTAATGGCTGCCCCTGGGACTACTCCTGCAAGCAGGAACAGTGAAGGTTGCGAAATGATCAGTGTTTGTTTTGGTGGCCCATAATGGTCATCTTAAGGTTACTTTTACCATGAACTGAGGTCAGTCAATTGTGTCACATCAGGAGAAAGCATGTTAGTGGTTCCTTGGAAGAGTCTCTTTGGCTGACTTTCAGTTTCCATTTCACCTATGGAAATATAAAACCAATGTTATCAGAGCTGAAGAAGGAAATGTTCCAGGAACAGAGTTACTTAGTCTACCAATCAGATTTGCAAATATTCTCAGGAAGGGAGACGAGGGGAAAGGAAAATACACTTTGCAAATGCATTCTCAGATGTAAACAACAGATTCAACCTGAATTTCTATTCCACGATTTTTCTGGAAACCTAATTTAACTACTCTAATGTAATTTCCCCTAATGAGCATTCTTGCTAGCCAAGATTAAAGATTTATTTTTTTGCCTCAGCCAGTGAAGGAAAGTTTGTTGAACAGTGACTCTATACTATTGGAATCTGCCAAGAAATATGGAAGATGGCAATACAAATTCACATATGTTCATTTTTATGTAGAAGAAATATACTACCACTCAACCTTAACTTCAAGGCTGGTGGCCCTGAAAACTCCTTATATTATAGCACTGAAGGAATATTCATTCTCCTTGGAAGACAGAAGAATGATAAACTTCTCTCATGCAGAGGTGACAGAAAGAGTATCATGCACTGTGCCAGATATTCAGTCCTATGCCCAAGAATACCAATCATCTCCAGGAACTTTTTGGAGGCATCACATACCTTTTCTTTTAATGGGACCAAGAACACTGGGCCTGATGCAGTTGATTGGACTCTGGCTCCTCCTGCTAAAAATTAAAGCTGAATTAGCGTCTTTCTATCTACAACATTAAAGGCTTCCAAAGATCTAAAGTTAATAGTCAGATTCCAAAAAGTCCTGATGAAGTATAAGCATTGACGTTCTACAGAGTTGAAAGCTCCAGAAGGAAACGCAACAATATTGTTAAACTAAAGGGTGCCAACTTCCTTGGGTCCAATGAGAAGTTTGGTCAAAGATGTATTCCAGTCTTAGGCTGTTACATTTCACAACCAAGTTTACATTTATTTTTATATTTATTATGGTATTGATCTAGGTGGCCTTAAAAAAATGCAATACCTTCACATTAGCAAAATGTACCATGCAAAGTCTGGCATCTCAAATTATCCTTCCATTGCTCAAGCCAAAAACTGAATTCCCTGTCAGAGCTGGAAAATCATCCAACATCCTCAACAGCATCTGCCTTAAGAGTTTAGCTCAAATATTTTTCTGATCTCTGTTCCATATTTTCCTTCTTCTCTATCAAATCTTTGGAGACATATTCTGTAATTTTCACTTGTGCGTTAAAAAAATCTTTGCCACACTGTTTGTTTCTCATAATGCGTTCCTGTTCTACTAGCTCTACCTGACAACTTTATTTAGAGACTACTAGAGGCCAGTATGGCAAACCAACCAGAGTAATTTGGTTATCATAAGCTTTGTGAACTTTTCTGGTTGAGAAGCTATTTATAGATACTATAAATATACTATATAAATATATAAATTACAAATATACTATAAATATATATTATAAATATAAACATACTATAAATATCTATAAATAAAAGTTAAATACTGAGGTTTGAAATTTGGAAGAATTGCCAGCAGACTAACCAAAGGCTTTAGGATCCTGACGGGGGAAAGAAAGAGATTCTATACTTGGCCCTAATTTCACAGTAAGATGAAAACCACCTTCTTCTCCAATATTAAAGCAAACCAGAAGGACCTGCTAAACCTTGGAAACTCAAGCTATCCTTTCTATAAGACTGAGTAGAAAACCTACCCTCTTTCAGCTCCATAGCAACTCCAAACACACATCCTTGTGAACAAACATTAACTCGCAATTTTTAAAAGAGACAGACGTCTCAGCGAAAGACCTGCAGCTCTCTATAAAGAAAGATGACTTGGATGCTGAGTGTTTAGACCCAGGAGCACAATAACAATTATCAGGAACACCAACGTAAGATTCATTGAAGCGAACATCGAATTGGGATAAATCTGAGTGGGGCCTCTTTCACCCAAGGCATCCCCAGGAACAGGCTGTGAACTTTGTTGCAAACTGTTTATTATTACAAAATGTTTGATTTGTAAGATATATCAACTTACTTTGAAAACCTCCTTGTAGGGCTGGGAATGGGACTAGGAGGCAATCCATTACTACTCACAAACATTTGCAGGGATGGTGAGAAACATTGCTAAGGAACACAAACACAGGATTTAATGTCAGTTGAGGAGAGACGTACACAGTTTTCAGGTCTGTATCTTTAACAACAGAAATTTCTCTCTTTTGGAGATTTATTTAAAAAAAATAGCAGTAGCAATGTAACTGTTAAAGCACAAGAATTTATGTGTACATAACATGGTTAACGTGTGCACTTTTCCACTCTCTGAAATGTTCCCAGTCACGTCTAACTTTTCTTTTGAAGAATCCCTAACTGAAGCATATTCTGAAATACTACTTTTGCACTGCTGGGAAGAGCCTCTGCTGAGAGTCTTAATAGTTTCAGCTCACCAGACTGCTGCTCAGTATAGATACTAGATGATTTGATCAATGATTTCACTTGATATACAGTGAAAGTATGCTCAGAAAGCACTAGGTAAAGGTCCACAAAATGGGCAGATTGTGGAAAAAACATACAACTACCAGGAGAAAGAGCTCTGGCTGTTGCCACAACATACACCTTTTGTTTTCTCCTTCCTGTCCTACTCCAAATGACAGCCCCCAGATTCTAGTAGGCCACACTTAAGTTTGGGGGGAAAAGATGAACTGCTTCTCTTGAAAGCCTCCAAGAGAACGGGGTGCGTGTGACTCACTTTCTAACAGGAAAACCAAATGTAATAACAAGGTTGAGACAGCAGCAGTGTGGGATGCAATGATGAACTTGAATTATAGCGTATCATAAAAGAATTTGCAACTCATTTGTTCCCTGGTTGGCTCTTCCAAATTGTGGAACTAGCTAAACTAAGCAGGAAAGCTTCATCTGTGGTACAATTCCAGGTTTTTGGCCAAACAAAGCAAAAAGAACTAAGTGGGTTACAATAAAAATACATAATAATACGTATACATAACTACAAATTACAAAATCTCCTTATTCCTCTATCTTGAAACTAGAATAACAACATTCATGGAGGGCTTTAACGGTTATTACCAACACCTTGTACTGTACTGTACGGGGTGCAACAAGACAGGAACCTCTGTTTAGATGACCTAGTTAGCGTTTCAATTTGATTAATTTAGCCATTTTCAGTGGTGGAAGAAACCAAGCGGGAGAGAACAGATAACCCAAAATCCTCTGGACTTCTAGGTTACCACCATCTCCATACTCAGCCACAGTTGAGGAGCATCAAGATACTTCTTTTGAAGATGACTATTCAGTTTCATTTAATCCTTCTAAACCCCCCAAATTCATTAATGTCTAAGACATACCTTTCCTATGCCCCGTGTAGGTGAAGGTGCTGGAGAAACAGGAATGAAGTCTATCCTCTTTGGAGATGAAGATTTTTCAGATTTGTCCAGATCATTGTCACTCTGAAAATACAAAGTGCCACATTAATAGTCTCACAATACACAGCAGCTCTAGATGCCGAGCCACAAAGTTCTGGTGAAAAACGGCATGGGCATCCAGCGGAGCCCACAGGATCCCCAACTTCAGTGATTTCCACTCTTTCTCTTTAGGTTCACTGATTACGTGATGGGTTGGCATTAAAATACTAAACATCTGTAAAGAGATTACCAGGCTCAAGCTTTCCTCCCATGACTGGCTTATCTGCATTGCTGTTTGCACTTCCCTAAAATACAAAAAGGGTCATTAGTGACAACAAAAGGACAGGAGTGACCACATTTTTATAGCATTTTAGTTATACCCACCTCTCATGTGCTGTTTCTCTATTCATCAAATCCACTCCTTCCTCCTAGGGAAGTATAAGAATGCAGGTCTTAGCTCTTCATGACTTCTTGCCTAGCAGCATATCACTTCTTATATCAACCAGAGTTAGAATTAAGCTGCATGATCAGCAGAACCATCAGATGGACTGTACCATCTCACAAGATGGGAGGCTGCATGTTTAAATGTTCCCTATATAAAGAACTGCCTGCCTACAAACCAGTGATACATATGCCAGGACCTCAGCTTTGAGCTAGCTTTCTCAACCTAACTTCTGTCGGCAGGTTTTATTTTTTAAAGAGGAAGCAGTCAAACCTGCAACCCGCCCATCCAAACTCTGTAGTGATACAAAACAGGCTGTGCAGTTCTACTGCACAAATCAGCTTTCAGAAAGCAAACTGGAGGAGCATTCCTTAAGACTGAGGGAACACCTGTCCCTATATACCAGTGATGGCGAACCTATGGCACGCATCCCAGAGGTGGTACTCAGAGACCTCTCTGTGGGCACATGTGCGATCGCTCCAGCACAGAGTTTGTTACTAGAAAGCCAGAGGGACATGGCACTTTGCAATAAATAAGTGGGTTTTGGGTTGCAGTTTGGGCACTCGGTCTCGAAAAGGTTCACCATCACTGCTATACACAGTGTGCCCTCCACATTTGCTGAGGTCAGCGACGCAGGACACCTATGAAAATGCAAATAAGTAACACTATTTTTTTTTAACTTGAGAGAACATCTATCTAGGAATCTCTAGGTCCTCCAGCACAACCATCAAGAGCTGACCATACAATTGTGCTGGAGAATCTACAAATGCCTAGAGAAGTGTTTTCTCTAAGAGTCTCTAGGTCCTCCACTGCAACGTCTGGTGGAAGGTGACCACAGAGTTACACTGGAGGACCTAGAGATTCCTAGATAGAACATATTAATCAAATCCGCAAAAGCCAAAGCTGCAAATGTGGAGGGCAGACTGTGTATCTGCTCAATAATCAATATATATAGAGGGTGTAGTCCTTTCTATCCCAGTGCTGGGAACAGTACACCTTGCAAGAAAAGAGCCTTTTCAGCTCTGTTGTCTTCTGGTAGAAAAGCCTCCTTCAAGGCCTGATTACTGCTGGGCTTCACTTCAACACAACAACCGGCTGTTCAGCCATGCTTATTGAGTCTAGTGATCATGGCTTGGTTTCTGGTCTATTGGAACGTGGATATTTTATTTTACTGAACAGCTTAAAGTTGTTTTAGTGATCGTGACCCATCCTGAGAACTTCAGATACAGGGTAGGATAGGATTGTTTTCATTATTAAATTAACAAACGAACAGGCTAGATAACAATGACTGTGCCACCTTCACTGTGTACATCTGCAAGCAGGATTTTCAAATTCTGCACTGATTACAATTTAAGATGGTTAACCTTCAGAAATGTAGTATTTGTGCTTCTGTAGGCTAGAACTCTTGGGTTTACACCATTGAGGCTGTAATTACAACAAGCATATGCTGAAGCAGTTGAGGAATGAGAAAAGAAACTTAAAATGTGCCGTGTTCATTTGGTTAAATACAACTTCCACTTAAAAGATGACACCCAAAGAACTGGAATGCCACTCACCCTTCTGATCTGATGGAGTCGGCTGCTGGGGATACGTATTGGAGATGATGATATCAGCTGGAAAAATATACACACACATATTACACATTATATTAGTCTTACTATGATTTTGTTTAAAACTGACTCATGCCCCAAAACCTTGCACTGTATAGTTAAAAAGCATCCTTTGAACAACTGCTGCTGTATTTGAAACCCATTTTGCTAAACACTGAAGAAATCCTAGGCTAACTAAATTCACTAGTTCCAGGGCTGTAGCCTCCTGGAGATTGGGGTTATTGTATGTATGTAGAAGGGCTATTTATTGTAATGTAGGAGAAATATACTACCACTCAACCTCTACTCCAAGGCAGGTGGCCCTGAAAACTCCTTATTTCTATAGCACTGAAGGAATATTCATTCTCCTAGAGAAGAAGAAGAATGACAGTTTCCATCATGCAGAAGCAACCAAATCCCGCCGACTAAAGAGCCTACAAGGAAAATGTTAATTGCTCTGTATAATGCAACCAATATTAAAATCTGGGGTAGAAAAATCTTCAGGTACGTAACATACCCTTCTTTGGCTGCCCACGAGTTGAAAACTTGATGAGAGGACCTTGCAATCAGAGAAATAACTTTTTGTACCTACCGATGTTAATGAAATTAATTAAGGCTCTGGGGGAAAAACATATTAGCTTACCTGTAGTACTACTAATGAAACTATGTGTAAGCTTGCGTATGTGCAAGAGTGGAAGCAACAAACCTTTGTGAACTACCAACATAATTACAGGGATGTATCTAAAACATCTGAGATGACAAAGTATCATTAGCTTCTTTCAAAATCACTTTAATTTTGCAGTTCACTTTTCTGCAGCACTTACTGAAGGTCCTGGCTCCATAAAACTAGGTTCATAACATGGAAGGAGGTAAAAAAGCAGATGTGTTTTGATCTACCTTGTTTTTAAAGAGAAGCTCTATTGTTCCTTCCCCACAATAACGTTCCCAAGTAAACTTGAAAGTACAGAAGGACGTAGTAGACAGGAGGTTAAGAGGTGATATGATAGCCCTGTTTAAATACTTGAAGGGATGCCATACTGAGGAGGGAGCAAGCTTGTTTTCTGCTGCTCCAGAGAACAGGACCCAGTGGAGCAATGGATACAAGCTACAAGAACAGAGATTCCACCTCAACATTAGGAGGAACTTGCTGAGAGTAAGGGCTGTTTGACAGTGCAACACACTCTTTCCTCGGAGTGTAGTGGAGTCTCCTTCCTTGGCAGTCTTTAAACAGAGGCTGGATGGCCATCTGTCAAAGGGGATGCTTTGACTGAGAGTTCCTGTATGGCAGAATAAAGGGGTTGGACTGGATCAGGGCCCTTTTGGGGTCTCTTCCAACTCTATTATCCCATGATTCTAGGTATATTTCAGGAAACTGTGAACAAGCCATGCAACACTGAGGCTCCCCTCTTTTGCTCTTTTACTCTGCACATTCCTGCTATTTTCTTTGAAAGAACATTTCTAATTTCAAATCCGTCGCATGACCACCTTAAGCAGCTTCAAAACAGCTGTTAAGACGGATCTCTTCCGGCAGGCCTTTCCTGAATAGATAACCGGCCGCCAAATACGTTTGAATTTGTCATTCCTTGTTTTTTCATTACAGCCGTTGTCAATTATTTTTATATCTTTAAGGTATGTTTTAATCTGCAAACTGCTTAATTGCATTTTAGGGGCAGGGGTTATTGGGATTTGGGAGGGAATAGTTAAGCCTCCCTGGTTGCTTTCTACAGAGAAGCCGGGTATAAATAAATCTTATTATTTAATTATTTCACTTTTCCAGCTGAAAAAGCTCACTTTTAAAGTAATAATGGGACACTGAAGCAACAGCAGCCATGCTCAAAAGAGTCCAATCGATGTGTCTCTGGATGAATTAGTGTTCCTTTTGAGGGCAGATCATTCTGCTGCACTGGAAACAACAACATTAATGGGAATGATATGGATATCCAGTGCAAACAGACATAGTTGAATTATCAATGGAAGAAGGGCAAACCATACACTCAAACACAGATGCCGCAACCGGCCTCTCCAGTGAGCAAATACTTAGTTAAGTTTATTGTCTTCTTGCAACACTATTTGCCTTGCATAAGAACTACTAAGTTCAAGTGCACCACCTGCATACAAAACGTTACAACCCACTAGCAAATTCTGGGGGGAGATCAACACAATCACAACTGGACGAAGACCGCCGAAGGTTTGCTTGGCTTCCAATTCTGAGCCTCGCTTCCTTTGATTTCCCAGAGGAAGCCTCAGACTGGGGGCCTGGCCGTTTCAAAGCACCCGCCTCATCCATGCGCCCTTTCCCCAAAGGCTTACCATGCTGTGCCGGTTCACAACCGTTGTGCTGTTCCTGCGGGTGCGCAAGACGTAAGGCTGGAAAACCTGCGAATTGTCACTGAAAGAGAAGCAATGTAACAACAGCAAGTTAGCAGCTACATTGATGGGCCGGTTTTTACTCTTGTGACTTGTAACACATGTGTTTTTAAGCCCTATTCTTCCTCCAGCCCTGGCTGTGCACACACACACACATGTTGGCATTTCCTGGGAGGAGGCACCTGTTCCTTTGGCTTCCAATCGCTTTCTGAAGCGTTGGTTTCATAGGACCCAGTTTCACAGAGAAGTCAAAGGCTTCTGATGCGCCAAAAGAAGAACAGTTTATGGTACTTTGAATGGTGAACCCTCTCTGGCTCAAGGCTGCTATGGAATTCTGGGAGTTGGAGTGTGACCCAGTCTCAAGGCTATGGAATTCAGGTCCATAACCTGGATCAAGGCTGCTATGGAATTCTGGGAGTTGGGGAGCCTGTCTCAAGGCTATGGAATTCTGGGAGTTGGAGTTTGACCCTGGCTGAAGGGTGCTATGGAATTCTGGGAGTTGGAGTTTGATCCTGGCTGAAGGCTGCTATGGAATTCTGGGAGTTGGAGTTTGTTGTGGGGCCCAGAGCGGAGCTCTGCTCCGCTCTGAGCCCCACAACAAACTCCAACTCCCAGAATGCCATAGCAGCCTTGCTTCTCCCCTTCCGGAGGGCGGCTTCTCTTCTGACCTGAGTCCGTGGATGAGCGGGGCGCTGTTGGACCTCCTGAGGCCTCCCCCGTCGCCGCCGCCTCCTCCTCCTCCTCCTCCGGCTGCTCCGTTCCCGGGCGTCGCCGGCGGCAGCTCCAGGTCGAGCTCCATCTTCTCCGCGCCTTGAGCCATGGCGCTCAGCACCTCCCAGCCCCAGGGAGGCTCCTCATGGAGCTACACAGCGGGAGG
Source organism: Sceloporus undulatus (assembly GCF_019175285.1). Lineage (NCBI taxonomy): Eukaryota > Metazoa > Chordata > Lepidosauria > Squamata > Phrynosomatidae > Sceloporus > Sceloporus undulatus. Next base: position 32,580,147 of record NC_056528.1, read on the forward strand.
GAGCAGCCCTGGCTGCGAGGGCCGGACTCCGGGGAGGGAGGCCGGGACCCAGGCCCCCGTCGTCATCCCTCCCTGCTTCCCTCCGTCCTTCCGGGCAAGAAAAAATGAGAGGCGCCTCCACAGGTTAAGGCCGCGCACTGCGCATGCGCCCGCGGCTACGGAGCTGGACCCGAACTTGACTGGAACGATACAGGGAGCGCGCGAGGCCCTCGCTGCCCACTGCGCATGCCTGACCTGCACCGCCCCCTCCTGTCTTTTTTTTGCCTGTTGCACCACGCATGCGTCCTAGCGCTCGCCACTTGCCCCGCCCACTCCCCTCTTTTTTTGCCTGTTGCGTCACGCATGCGTCGTAAGCACTCGCGAACTGCCCCGCCCCCTCCTCTCCTTTTTTGCCTGTCGCGCGACGCATGCGCCCATTGCGCTCGCGGAGGAAAGGCGGACTCTCCGCCCAGCACGCATGCGCACGTAGCGCCCGCGACCTGGCTCTCCCTTCCCTTTCATTTCTGCCTGTTGCACTATCCCGTGTATCCAAGTCCGGCTCTGCGCATGCGACTGACAAAGGCACCGCCCCTTTATTACTCCGCCCCTTTTCTGTACTCGTCTCAGTCATTCGCGGAGCGGATTGGTTGAGCTGGGCTGGGCTCCGCGAATGGCCAGTCAGCGACTGCGGTGAAAAAAAAGCAACAAAAGACTGGAAGGGAAAATGGCGGAGGTTCGCGCCTGCGCAGTTTTTTCCTTCCTCAGGTGTTACGAGTTCGAATCCCGCCTCCCCCGTTTCTCTTCCCTCAGAGTTACCAGTTATATCATTCATAATGTAATATATGATATTATATGTATGTATAATATAATATAATACAATATAATACATCAACATACTACATTTTTCCAGCTGTTCCTTCTGTGGTTTACATTGTATACACAAACAAAAAATAAAGACGTTTTATATAGAAAAAAGCGTATTTTTACTTCTTATTTTGTGCTCATTTTTCATTCTTTCTTTATTGAAACTAAACTTCATACATATAATTATTTTAACAATACTTAATTCCACATATATATATATATATATATGCATTCTATTACAACTCAGCTAAATATATTTTATTTTGCACTTATTGTTACATTTCTTTGTGTGAGAGCCTTATTGTATTGTTTTAAAGTATTTTACACATTTTTATCTTTTTTGATAATGTTATTGAAAATAAAAATCTAAGATACATATCTAGCAACATATTTACCTCAGACATAAAACAGTAAAATACATACCAGCAACAACAATGTTTAAACAGAGGTAATTTTAATGTATTTTACACACTTTTTTTTAAAGTTTTCTATATTTTAGCTTGGAATCTGTTTTTAATTATTGTACTAATTTAATTCGGTTTTAATGTACTATTTTTGTACGTTTTTAATTACATTGTTTTTATTTATTGTTTTTGTTTATTTATTTAAAAATAATTGTATTGTTTTGAATGTCGTAAACCGCATTGAGTCCCAGGCCTGGAAGAAGGGTGGGATATAAACAAAGAAATAATAATAATAATAATAATAATAAAGTGCGTAAAATCTACTTCTGATTAGTGTTATATTTTTAATGCCTTCAGTATATATAATGCATGATATAAAATGGCAAAAGCAAGGTTTGCTTTTTGTTTATATTTTATTAAATTAATTTATATAATTAATATTATTAAATATATTATTTAATATATATTGTTTTAAAATTTTATTTATATAATTCAAATATTATATTATTTATTATATATCATTTAATATATATTATTTATTATATATTATTTAATATATATTATTTATATAATTCATATATTAAATATTTTATTTAATATATATTATTTGAAAATTTTATTTATATAATTCATAAATTAAATATATTCATATATAATATTTAAAAATTATTTATATAATTCATATATTAAATATATTATTTCATATATACAGTACTATTTAATATATTTAATATATCTTACTTAAATTTTTAATTTATATAATTAATATATTAAATATATTATTTAATATATATTAGTTTATATATATCGTTTAAATTTTTAATTTATATAATTAATATATTAAATATATTTTATTAAATATTTATTATATTATATATTAATATTTTCAAGCCGTGGATGACAGAATCCATGGACAAAGAATCTTTGGATATGTAAGGTCAACTATATAGATATATTATATATATAATGTATAAATATTATATACAACAGATATCACTAACATCATCTCTGTGATTAACTAGTAGCGCTTTTATCATAATCACTATCAATAATGTTATTATTACTACTACGTACTATTCTTTATATTCCACTTTTCCTCCAGTCTGGGACTCAAGGCAGCTTTAAAATGTACCTCTTCCAAAATGTACCAATGTAACTAAACGATCAATAAAGCAAACAAACAAACAAACAGTTATTAACATTGCCATGAAGAAGGAAACAAATGCCTTTAAAGTCTATTGATTTTAGGCTGCATCTGCACTGCAGAAATGCTGCATTTCGGACACCGCTTTAACAGTTAATTGGTTAATTGATTAAGACTGCATCTGCACTGCAGCTAATATGTTAAATTCCTTAGCAAACTAGAAATCCCATGGCAGTTAAAGCAGGATCAGACTACTATATATCTCTGTATACAGTGGGTCCTTGGTATTTCATAGATAAGAACTGATAAGAACAGATACAACACTTTGATATTTCCTGGGGTTTGGTGCCAGGACCCTCCCTGGATGCTCAAGTCCCATTCAGTACAATGGCATTGTAAAATGGTGTCCCTTGTCAACATCAGGGTTTGTCTATGGGAATCTGTATATTTTTAAAAGGTATATTTCAAGCCTTGGATGCTTGATTCCATGGATAAAAAAAATCTGTGGATAAGGAGGGCTGGCTATATGGAGTTTATCACACTGGGGCTAAATTTGGCATTCAAGAAAGATTAAAGTGCATTTAAAGCATCCCGGAAATTAAGTGGAAATGGTGAGTAATTGTGCAAATGATGAGCACATGTGATCGCGCAAATAAAGTGATACCGGAAATGCATTGTCACTGAAATCTCAAAAGTAAAAAAGATGCATGTTATTGCCTCTTTGCAACATTGTGTGAAACCGTTACTTGTAATTATGCAATTTTTCAGGGATATTCACAGGATAAACTCCTCAGACTGCCAAGACAGTGCAAAAAGTGTTGAACAAGCCATTAATACAAATACACAGCCCTTATCTGTACACTATCAGGATGAGGGACACCTTTATATCCAAGGGTGGTTAATCCATCCAGGTGAATCCAATACCCAAGCCTTCTCCTGGAATGCACCACATCAGGCTGCAGGTAAAGAAATGACTGTGCTTGAATGCACAGGCTTAACAACTCCTTGCATGCAGAAAAGTAGCATTTCAAGGAGTTCAGCATAACCTTTTCCCTAGAATATTAACCCATACCTCCACATTATTCCTTTAAATGAGATGGTTTTCAGACTGTAATGTTCAAGCCTTGATTTCCCCTCCATCTGTGGCTGGAAGTGGATCATCCTAGGAAATTTGGTCCCACCTGGATGTATAAATTGGCTCTCAGGTTGGCTCTTTTGTCTTGCCATCATCTTGCAGAATGAAGGGAGGGAGTGCATTGAAATGCTCTATTAGTAGAGGTATGCTAAAAGAGTTGTGGTTTGTTTTCCTACCTGAGGTTATAAACAGGGGTAGCAGTGTGAGATTTGCCTTTGATTTCTAGCATTGCAATAATTTTATTTCAATTTCAAGCACTGCAAAAAAAAATTATTTAAATTTCTAGCATTGCAATAATTTAAAACTTCAGTTGAGCATTTAGCAATAGAAATTTAGGTGTCCAAAGAAAAGGGGGCAGATGTGACATTTCCAAGGGAATGCAAGCACATCAACTAGAAGAATTCTTCATTGTTGTGTCCCTTCAAGTCATCTCCGACTTATGGCAACCCTAAGGCAAACCTATTACAGGGTTTCGTGGCAAGTTTTGTTGGGGGGGGTTTACCATCGCCACCCTTAGAAGCTAAGAGAATGTGACTTCCTGAAGGTAACCCACTGGGTTTCCATGGCTGAGCTGGGACTCGAACCCGGTTCTCCAGAGTTGTAATCCAATGCTCAAACCATTATGCCATACTGGCTTTAGGTGTGAATTATTTTCAGCGTTTCATTCTTTGGAACGCTAGGAATTTGGGGACTGAAGGACAGTTTGAATGGGGAGGCAGAATCTTATTGCGGATCATATTTTAATTTGGTCCCCCTTCATAGCTCTTCCTGGCTATAACCGAGATGTGATATGTTTGCTAGAATAGACCCACACGAGACACATGCCTTGAAAGAAATAAACATATTTCTTAGAACAGATAAAAACTTAATATGTAAGTTATACCACCTTTTGCATGAAGAAAGGGCAACTTACTACTAGTCTACGGCCCTTGTAGGGACGAATCCTGGCATGTTGAGCAAACGGGAAATACTAAGAGTAGGAGCTGAGTGGTCAGTGATGTTGCTCCAGATGTTGCTGGGCTACAACGCCCAGCGTTCTTCACCATTGACAATGCTGGCTATGGCTTTTGGGCCACACTGAGAGTTTGCAAGACCTGAGTTGATGATAGGATGACTTGCAGGTCTCTCATTCATAGGGTTGCCACAAGTTGAAGGAGAACAACAACAACATCATACAGCTCTGTAAGGCTGTTTAACATCTGTGCATAAGACCTGCCTACAGCTGGAGAAATAATCCAGTTTGACGCCACTTTACCTGCCTTGGCTCAATGCTATGGATTTCTGGAAACTGTAGTTTCTTGTGATGCCAGAACTATAAATTACAATTCCAGGAATTCCACAGCATTGAGCCAGGGCAGTTAAAGTTATATTAAACTCGATTATTTTTGCAGTGCGGATGCAGCTATAGGCAGCTCTTAAGAGCAGGCACGGAGGTTCCCATTAAGTTGAAACAGCCTTACAGGGCTGCTGTTGTCATTCTCTTTAAACATACAGCAACCTTATGAATTTATGAGAAATGGAAGCTGATCTTTAGCTGCTACATCTCTTAATCCTTCTGGAATATGACTTCCACTGGATGTCTTCTATCTGGAGATCCCTGGTGGCTTTCCATCTATGTACCAACCAGGACTGATCCTGCTTTAATGTCTCGAAAAGAGATGTATCTGGGCATGGAGAAGGTCAATACGGTGACACTCTTCCAGTAGGTTGTCAACAATGATTGGAACTGATCTGACCCATTCCTTTCAGGGGAACCATCTATCTGATCCAGCAACTAAAAGACCCATCATCCTATCAGTTGTCCTTCGGTTCATGCATGCAGCATTGGCCATGGAGCATCTGAATAAAATGAAGCAACTGGAGACAACCATTGAGTCCTTGCAGAAGGAGAAAGTGGACTTGCTCCAGAGGATTCGGGGAGCCGAGGAGTGCTTGCGATTGATCTCCCAGGAAAAGAGCTACCTGAACATCTTGGTTGCTGACCTTCAGTCCGACAGAGATATCGTCAACCGCAACATGGTCGGCCTTTCGAAGACCATAGAGAAGACAGTGGCAGCTGTGAGTGCCATTATTATTATTATTATATAGCCCAGTCTTAACGGAGTCATCAGAAATTGAGGAATGTTATCATTTTGGACTACATCTTAAGGGATTCTGGAAGTTGTATTCCCAAAGTAACTTTGTCCAAATAATGTAGATGCCACCGCTGGCTTAAGGTTCATCGTTGCTAATAATTATCATCGTTAATTTTGATTTTTTAAAAAAAACACAAAACTTTTCTATGTTTTTAATCTTAATACTGTTTTAATTAGGTAATTTTAATTGTTTTTAAAGTATTTTTTGTCTTCTGAGCTGCCTTGGGTTCCTTTTTGGGGAGAAAGGCAGCATAAAAATGAACACAAATAAGTAAATATATATTTTTATGTCGGCCCTATGAATAAGAGACCTCCAAGGCTGCATCCACACTGCAGAAATAATCCACTTTGACACCACTTTAACCACCATGGAAATCTGGGAATTGTAGTTTGTGAGACATTTAGCCTTTTCTGCCAGAGAACTTTGATGCCACAACAAGCTGTAGTTCCCAGTATTCCATAGCATTGAGCCATGACAGTTAAAGTGGTGTCAAACTGGATTATTTCTGCTGTGTGGATGCAGCCCAGTTCACCCAACCTGCTCAGTTCTTTTAATCTCAAGGCTTCCTTGATGGAGTGCATCCACTTTCATTGCAGTCTTCCTTCTTTTTCCTACTATTTTCAACTATATATAGCATTATTATCTTTATCAATCAGTTGCATCTCATGATATGTCCAGTGCAATAGTCTCCATTTAGTTACTTCAGCTTCTAGTGAGAGTTCAGTTCTGATTTGCTCTAACGCATATTTATTTGTATTTTTGGCAGCCCATGGTATATGCAGGACTCTCTTCCGGCCCCACGTTTCAAATGAGTTGGTTTTCTTCCTATCAGATTTCTACACTGTCCAATATTCACAGCTGCACGTGGGAAATACAATGGCAGGGTATCCAGGTGCTGGTGGTATTCATTGCTTTGTCTCTTTGTTTTTAAGAACCTGGAATTGCAAGAGCGACTGAGAGCTACTACCGGGTTTACCAAAGGATGCCATGAAATCCTGCAGGAAGCGAAGGCCATCACGTTTTTGGACAAGTCTACTCAGCTTTCTGATGGTCAGGAAAGACAAGACCAAGCAAATCAAGAGGCAAATCAGAAAGTAAGTGGACCCACTTGGATCATGTTTAATGGGGCATGCGGTGGATGATATTTACTCTCAACCTGTGAAATTGGTTAAAACCCAATGTTCTGTGTCATCCTGTTTATTGTCAGTCTTGACTGCTTTAAAAAGGTGGTCAAGACGTATCTCATCTGGCAGCCTTTCGCAGACTAGCTTCTCAGTGGCCTCCCATCAATTGCTCATTAACTGTCCCTGCTTAATTCATAATTGAAATGTATTTTTATTGTGGATAGGTTATGATGTTTCACTATATTTTAATGTTGTTTTATTATTGTTAGTTGCTTTGATCTGCTTTCGGAGGATATACATTATTATTATTATTATTATTATTATTATTATTTGATGCTAGGTGGAACAGTTGACTGCAGAGCTAAACCTGCAGATCATTGAGAAGGAACAGCTGTTAGCAGACAACAAATGGAGGAAAGAGAACCTGCAGCAAGTAGTGACGGATAACGCCTACCTTAAGAAAGTCATGGCTGTCTTTTGGGAGACCGTGTCCAGCTTGAAAACGGAAAATGAGTGTCTCCGAGGAAGGCTGATGACCATCATTGATAAGGTATTGAGTCTTGTTGGCATGCACACAATTGCAGACATGTTTTTCAGCCTCTTACCATGAGTGGTGGTGGGGGATAACGGCTGTTGTTGTTGTTGTTGTTGTTAACGGTCCTCGAGTTGATCCCAGCTCATGGCGACCCTGTGGATGAGACATCTCCAAGATGACAACAAACGGTGCTGGTGTTGCTTAATCTCAACCACTATTCCCTCATTTCAGGAGATGGCAGCTAAATTGCCGATAATGGAGAAGAAGAAGAAATACATTGAAAAGGTCTCCTGTAATCTAAAGAGCGAACTGGACCGGATGAAAATGTTGACAGCCAGAACCATTCCTCGACTCTTGCCCGCCAACGCTGTCCTTGTCAAGAGGCTCCAAACAACCTATGACCAGACCAGCTTCAGCATCTGCTGCTTGTTGGATGAGGTTAAGGTACTTGGGTCCTTGCTTCTGTCGTGGGATTTCATTCATCGTGGAAAACATAATCAGTAAACCTATGTGGTGTATGGGGGTTATTTGCTGTCATTCCCAAAAACTAGGGTACAGTTCCCAGGATTATCCTGATGGCCTAACCTTTTTTCACCTGTAACCACATCATTAGTTGGCTGCCAGATTTTAATAAGGCATTGAAATAACTAGCATTTTCAATGCTTTTCCAGTGATTTCCCCAATGACTTCTCAACTTGGAATTTAGAATAGTGTGAACAACAAACTCAGAAAATGTAATTATTTGCATAGTTGCACTAGAAGCAACAAATGACCCCCCAAATGTGCAAAAATTCAGCACCGACTCTTTTTGCTTTTTGACAGTATTACTTCACCGTCTGGTTCAAGGACAGCAATGACTTCTATGTGAACCTCTCCAGTTTCTCAAAGGACTTGCTTTGGGAGAACGTCAGACACCTGAACCTGGCGATGGAGATGCCGAGTCTGAAGACAGACCAATGCTGTGAGAAGTTCAAAGTCAGCAAGATCCCTGCCCTGAGGGAGAAGCTGGACGAGGTTTTAGAGGTAGCGTTCCACCAAAGATTTCATCTCCAGAGCTGGGTGGGTTTGGATGTGGTTGGAAACTAGTTGGCATCTTCCCCCTCTGACTTTGCAATGTCATCCAAAGCTTTTCGACATTTGTGCAATGAGAAAGCCAGTGTGGCGAAGTGGTTTGAGTGTTGGACTATGACTCTGGAGACCAGGGTTGGATTCCCAGCTCAGCCATGAAACCCACTGGGTGACTTTGGGCAAGTCACACTCTCTCACCCTCAGGATGGCCATGGCAAGCCCCCTTGGAAGAAACTTGCCAAGAAAACCCCATGATAGAGTTGTCTTAGCATCGCCATAAGCTGCAAATGACTCAAAGGCACACAACAACAAAACTATAAAATAGCAAAATCAAGGTTTGCTTTTTGGAATGTTTCTTTTTAATATTTTCAAGCCATGGATGGTTAAAGCCATGGATGCAGAATCCATGGATATGGAGGGCCAACTGTACTGAACATAAAATTCAAAGACATAGCCGTGTTAGTCTGTAGTATCAGTATGTAGAGGATCTTGTAGCACCTCTGAGACCCACTGAAATAAAGAAGCTGACATGAATGAAGTCAAAGGCTTTCATGGCTGGCATCCATAGTTTTTTTGTGGGTTTTTTGGGCTCAACTGGCCTGTTTTGGGAGCCCCCCCCCAAATGATCAGGCACTACAGACTAGATGATTGTGTAGCAGAATTGCCAATCTGAAATGTTCTAAATTATAGTCATTGCAATTTGCTTTACATAGTCTTAGGTATTTCCCCCTTTCCTTGTTACATTTATTTTGTGCTTTAAAACTATTGCACAACGTTTCATTGCTTATTTGGTTATTGTCTCCAGGGTAGTTACATTGTTAACTGCTATTGGCAATGGTAGATTCTTATTATTATTATACTTGTTATTGACAGTGTTATTACTGTTTTGCAGAATCATATTTGTAAGTATGCAAAATCCATAATGGCCTGCCTACCTGCCAGTCCTAAACTGCTCCTCCATCCTTTAAAATAGTGGAGAAAAAATTGCATGCCCCTGCCTGAACTCAACACCTTCAAGATGGGTTGGACTACAATTCCCACCATCCCCGACATACATGAGCATGCTAGTTGAGGATGGTGGGAGGTGTAGTCCAACGTATCTCGAGACTGGTGAGTGGAGAATATATTTTGCATCCGGCAAGGGAATGCCAGCCTTACCACAAACATGGATGTACCCAGGGTTGGTCCCAGAGTATTTGATGGTGCAAATGTGTCTTCTGGTCCAGCTTATTTTGCGGGATATGTCCAATCTGGAGCAAGAACTCCTCGCTATAGAAGCCAAGGTGCAAGAGCTGGAACGTGATAAAAAAGAACGGAAGATATACATGGACAACTGTGCCATTGTCTTCCACGTCCAAGACTTTGAGAGGGGAATTAGGAACGACACAATGGTCCTCCAGGCTTTCTTAGAAGAACTGAGATCCAAATCAAAAGTGAGTCTTCTTTGATTTATTATTTTTGTGGACATCATGAGAAACATAACAAATAAAGTGGTATTGAAAGGTGCTGGGAGGTCTGGTGGGAATGCAGTTTCAGTGCTTGGTAAAGGCAGCCAGCCAAGGCACCTGGTCTCTGTGCCAAAGCCAAGCATGAAACTAGATAAGAAAAAAGGATCTGGATTTACCCTTCTGAGAGTTGAAGTCCAAAACGCCCTAAAGGATAAACACCTTGTGTCCTGGCTCCATCCTATGGCATCTTGGGATTTGTAGTTTGGTGAGAGACAAGAGTCTTCTTTCTGCTAGAGAGCTGTAATCAACGAGAGATCTTGGATGCAAGATTTCATGTCTTGGATGGTAAATGTTATGCCACCAGACTACAAATCCACGACAAGATGGAGCTGTGCCGTTTAAAGTGGTACCAAATTGCTTCAGTTATGTAGTGCAGACACAACCCAAGGTGTATAGAACGGCAGCTTCTGATACCTTGCTTTCCTGGTGTTTTGGAGTCTCTTGACAGCAAGAACCTTCTTGAATGTTGCAGGCTCTTACCAAGGCGAGATCGGAGGTGGTGGCCAGACATGCCTGCATTTGCTGGGAGGTGCAAGCTGTACTCTTGTCGTCCAGAGAGACACCACAACAACAGCATCAGGAGCAGGAGATGCCGAACGGTATGGGAGCAGAGGCATCAAGCGCTCATGAACTGGAAGAAGAAGAAGCAAAGAAGCTTGAGCATAACCTGAGCACAGTAGAGCAAGACATGACGGTAGGAGTCTTCCCTTGCCTCACCCTTGTTATAGCCTGACTTAAGGGAAGGTTTGTGGAGGACACAACCTGCATATAAAAAACAAAACAAAACCTCAGATTCAGTCTGTAGGATGTCTAGGTAGGGTTATGGTGGGGGAAGGACTTCTTCATCGGAGACCCCCCAAGAGCTATTGATTTCTTGTTGTTTACTGGCCTTGAGTCGACCTTGGCTCAGAGTGACCTTATGGATGAGACCATCTCCACGATGCCCTGTCCTCCACTGCTCTGCTCAGGTCCTCCCAATCCAAATCCATGATCTCCCTGATTGAATCTGTTCATCTGGTTTGTGGTCTTCTTTTACTTCACTCTACTTTTCCTAGCATTTATGGTCTTTTCCAATGAGTTGTGCCTTTAATAATGATCAATATCAGCGGAGTGGCCAAGTGTATTATCTAGGGAAGGCCTGTCAGAAGAGATCCGTCCTGATGGCCTTTTTAAAGCCATCAAGTGTAGTAATGTGTCGGATCTCCTCCAACAGGCCGTTCCATAGTTTGGGAGCGGCCGATAAAAAGGCCCTATGGGTAACCGCAGCCAACCTAGTCTTTTTTTTGGCTGCAGTAGGTTTTTTCCCAGAGGACCAAAGTATGTGGGTGGATCATAGGGAAGAAGGCGATCCCGCAAATAGGCTGGACCCAAGCCGTGAAGGGCTTTAAAGGTCAACACCAATTGACCTTGCACTGTGCCCAGAAACTAATAGGCAGACAGTGAAGAGATTTTAAAACAGGGGTTGCACAGCGTATCCCTGCATGCAGATGTTGACACTTTGCCGAGAGGATGCTGGCTTGCAGCCATAATATCTTTCCTCTTCTCTGCTTCCTAAACCAGGCCCAGTTAGATGATGCAGCAGCCGCGCTGGAGAAGGAAGAACTGGATCCACTCACAGCTCCAAATGCTAACAGCCATGCAGACCAAAAGGCGGCTTTTTAACCAAAGAAACAGAAGGGACGGGGAGGTGATTTTTTACTCAAAGGAGTTCAACTCATCAGTTGGCTATATTCTTTTTAAAAATCCGTCGAGGTTTTCTATTTAGTGTTTTTGCAACCCATAATAAATGTTGTTATATTCACTGAAAGCAAGGGGTGGACGTGTATTTTGAACGGCTGTTTCTTAGGAACAGGTTCTTGATGTTGTGGCTGTTGTTCCTGGCCCTTAGGGCTGCATCTACACTGCTTTAACTCAGTGCTGTGGAATTCTGGGATTTGTAGTTTGGTGAGAGGTTTGGCCGTCTCTCGTCAGAGAACTCTGGTGTCACAATGAACTACATATCCTGGGATTCCATAATAATAAATAGATGAAATAAAAATGGCAATTAAACTGCATTAATTGTGCAGTGTGGTAGCGGCCAAGCTAGTATTGTTTCATTTAGCTAATGAATTGTGGAGGCACATTATTTTTTCCCTTTGAAAGTCATTACAGCTGACTGTGCGTCTTCTGTATCATGGTTTTGGAAAGCAGGTCTTTCTAGTTTGCTCTGAATCCTCCCTCTTAAAACAGAGCATCATTTAAGGTCAGACCGGAAAAACCTATCATCACTCCGGTTGTTTCTTTTGTCAGGATAATGGTAGCCTAACCCTGCTTTTTTTTGCTTGGCAATTCTCTTCAGCCTCTTTTGCCAGAATTTCTCAGGCGTCTTCCTGAACTTTGCATCCAGGAGCATCAAAAGTGCCTCTTGTCCTGTGGAATGTCCCTTTGTGTTAATGTGGCACTTCCCTTCCTCTGGGAAACCTCTTGCTAAATCCAGATCCTCTCCATTCCCAAGGGTAAACAAGGACAGTCAGGCAGCAGGTTGGGGAACAGGGTTCATCTGATAAAAGCCCAGCCCAACCCTAGTTGTGTTGACTTGGAAAGAAGTGCTCACTATTCAAAGTCAACACCGTCGCTTCCGCAGAACTAACACTCATGCTAAGTGAGACGTTGCCTTAAATCTTGGTAAGAAATCGTGACCGGGGTGACCAGATGTCATAACCGCAAAGGAGGACGAAACACCGCAATATGTGGACTATCAAGAAAAATGTAGGACACTGCAAAATAAAACATACAAAGGCAAATATAAATCCATGCTTTATAAATTCCTCCTGGACAGAAGGTTGAAGGACAACTCCTGGAAAAAGTGGACTTGTGGTGACCCTGCCCATGATAGGTTTGCCATAGGATCACTGCAAGTCAGAAATGACTTGAAGGAACACAACATGGTCAATCTACACTGCAAGATTAAAGCAGTTTGGCACCATTTTAACTGCCATAAAATCATAGACATGTATGAGCTTCAAAGAAATATCCTGTTGTCCACAACGTAGGAGTTTGTCTGTATATTGTGCAGATGTCTTGGCTCAGGAAGTAAGAATAAGGGGCAAGAATCAACTGTAGTCTCCCGCAGAGAGAATCAAACAGAAGTGGGAGTTTTGTTCACTGAATCTGATACCAAAGGGCTGAGAAACATAGCACAAGTCAGTTTCCAGGGATCAGGGAAGGAAGGGGGAGGAAGAAAAGTTTATTTGCAACTGCAAGTGCGACACTGGATTGCCAAGTTTGCCAACAATTCAGGTTAGAGAAAACCGGTCAATCTTTTAGCATAGATGAAATGCTTGCAAGGGACTGTCTCAACCTTTGAGCCTCCCAGATGTTTTGACTTCGCATCCCAGAATTCCTGACCATCGGCCCTGTTGGCTGGGGTTTCTGGGAGCTGAAGTCCAAAACATCAGAAGGCCCAAAGACTGAGAACACCGTGTTAAGCAAACACTGATAGCCGTTCCTTCCCTGCTTTTGTAAACAGAATGGCCAGGGATGAGACAGTTGTGCTGCATCCCATTTCATAACTCAGCAAACAAGACTTATTGGGCAACTGGTGTGCAAGGACTTTGTGTGGCCTTTCTGTCTGTGCTGGAGCATGTGATCTACTGTTGCGTTACCCTCTTCTCACTTACAAAGCCATCCAGCATGTTTATAAGGCTGACCAGACAAAGCAAAATTGTAATCTCAAGTGTCCTAGAAACCTGGGGCTCAACTAAAACACATTTCCCATCCTACAGCAGCAGTCACATGCCATCCGTGTAACAGCAGCATTTACACAGCAGTCAAACATTGGCAACCATTTACAAAGTATGTACTGCCACACAGTTGTAACTGCTTGATATAATGGTCATCTGCTTTGCTTGCTGCAAATGGGGCAGGATTTCTACCAAAAGGCCCACCTGGCTCTGGGAAATGATCCACTGCTAAAATGTTTACACCTTGAATTCTACCAATTATTCACTGTGACTGTGAATCTGTTGCTACCAAGCAAATCTAAGGGCAAGAACTAGCTATTTTTCTCCCCATGAGTACACAAAAGGTGAGCCACACTTTACAGAGTAGGGGGGAAAAGGTTTAATTTTCCAAGACATTCCTTACATAGTTCAAAGTGCTTTAGATCTTTAAAATAACATTGCTGGATGAAAATGAATGAACCCAAAAGACAGTGGTAACCAAGTTCAGGACAGGAGGAGGTTGCTTCTTTTGAGCTAGACTAAGGAGATATACCAGAAGGTGTGAAGAGGACAATGACTAGTTTTCATCAATGAGAAACTCAAGGGAGAGAGAGAAAAAATACAAACTGTAGAAATGAATCCTCAATGTCAGTTTCTTGCAAAAGAGGGAATTCAAGCACATGTTTAAATTACATGCCATGTTGATAGAGGTCTTTCTTTGTTGCTTATACATAATCAGGTAGACAGTACCAACCAAGGGAATGTTAGTCTCATCTTCCACAGCAATGTGGATTCTGTACCGAGGGCATCCTTGCTGAACGCAAGCATCAATGCGTAGGCGTTGAGGCAATTATGTTTGACAGAAACATACCACAGCTTAGTAAAAAGCCCTATTTCCCACATTGGGAAAAGATGTATACATGGACTGGTTCACTATGTAAACAATACTGCCTGATTGTAGTTTTAAAGCTTCCACTGTCAGATGCTCAGCTCTGTGTGACGTTTGGCCAGCTTGCTTCAGGCAGCCTGGCATTTATCTGTACCTAAAGTTGTTTAGCGCTAACTGCAATACTTACAGGCATGGAGTAGGCAAATAAACATTGTAGACAGGACTGCTGGCCCTGATGGTGATCAAACACGGATGTGAACGTGAATTCTTTTTTAAAAACAACAAACTATTTTAATACGATTTTTGTACAGTAGGTATAGATATAAAAGTTTCTCCTGATGCATTTCACAGATATCATCACTGAATAATTTGTAGCTGTCTTTAACCGAAGCACTTCAGAGCGCTTGAGTCTTTTCAGTTAAACATAGTTAAAACATTGCTTTTTTTATTTTTTTAAAAAGGTACTGTAAATCACTGGATCTTTTTTTTCCTGTCGCATGTTAATGAGCCAGATGGGAGTCAAAGGTGGTCCACATTCATGATGTGAATTTATAACACAGTTTAAAAAAAAAGAAGAAAAATCTTGACATCCAATTAAATTATCACTCATGTTCGCAGGATAACCATGGTGATCAGACCTGAAAAAAGAATGAAGGAACATGTCAACTGTTGCTTTAGTGAATCTTGGCACATTACACACATTGAGAGACTTCGGGATGGGGGTATGAAAGGGTTTGTTTTTAAACAACCTATGCTCATGTTTACTGAGGGTCAATATTCTTACTTTGAAAACTTATGCACAAACTGTGGCGCTTGTGTAAAAATTGTTTTTGGGACTATAACTCTCAATGCTATACCTAGCGTGATAAATGTCAAAAACTTTGACCAAGACTTAACAATCGAGTGGCTCAGGTTTTTACATTGTTTTACATTTTCTGCATGGCATCAAGTGACCAATTCACAGAATCCTAGAGTTGGAAAGAGCTCTATAGGCCACTGAGTAAAACCCGCAGCTCAGTCCACAAACTGTAGCTAGAACATCTCCAGCAGAGATGGAGCCTCTTCCTAAAGGCAGCCAGAGAAACTGACTCGATTGCTAAACCGCTCTTTACCATAAGAAAATTCCTTCTAATGTTCAACTGCAATCTACCCTCCTGTAACTTGAAACCACTAGACCTTGTCCTTCCCGCTGGTGCAGCAAAGACAAGCCTTCCCCCTTCTCTCTGTGACAGCCCTTGGGGTATTTAGAGAGCAATCATGTCACCCCTACAGTTTTCTCCTCACCAGGCTGAACCTTCAATCTTTCCTCTTATGTTTTGTTCTCCATACTCTTCTCTGAACTTGCTCCAACCTGTCTATATCCTTCTTAAAATGAGGTGCCGAAGACTGCACTAGTGCCTAGATGAAGCCTCACTAGTGCAGAATATAGGGTGACTATTTTCATTTTCACGTAATCTTTACCATTCTGAGCTGTTCCACTTAAAATAGAAGCATTGTACAGATTTCACAACGGCATAACAGCAGCAACAAAAAATGCATACCTAATACATAAGCAGCAACTAACTTTTGATTTACACTTAAATGGAGGTAGAGAGGCACCAGAGAATCCATTTCTCCCAATGTGGGAAGCATGAGAGCAGCAATGCACACTATTCCCAGGAAGACTGTGAGTAAACTCGGCCCCGATGAGGCAATTCTGCTTTCTGGAAGAAGAAGACAAAAACACATTCAGCATAACAGAATACAGTCAGTTTAGCTTATATTGGTTTATATTGGCTTCTATGGTTTAAAATCTATTCCAGTAGGTAGTCCCTGAGTTCATCGGCATGACCTTCTCCCCTTTCCAACTGGAGGAAAGAGTCTGGAATCTGGACTGTATCGCTAACTGCCAGGGATGGGAAGAGACGTTTACTTACACTAGCCTCTCTCAATATTTGTACGGATTTCATTTGTAAATTGAACCAATCTTGGCTGGAAAGTGGAGACTGTATCAACTCCTGTGCACAACCTTATTTGCCTATTTACAGTATCTGAACTAAGACATAAGGAGGAAACACCGAGGGCCTTGGTCCACTGCTGGCAAGTTAAAATGCTGACCTTGAAGCCCCTATAATGTGGCCTTGTGTGGCAGATTCCTCTCTTATTTCTTACAAACCCTTTCTTTTCCCAAACCTGCAGAGGCAGGCTGATCAAGATAAGACGGTTTGTAGATATGAAGCAACACCAAAACACCTGGGCATATGTTCAAAATTTCCCTGACCAAAAAAAATGCACCTGAACAATAGAGCCTATTTGCTCAGCATTACTCCCTTATTTCAAACTACAGTATCTAACTTAAACAAAACAGTTAACAGAAACTAACTACAGTTCCCTACCCCACAGCCTTTAACTGTTGTTACCTCTTTGAGCTCTTGGGAAGAGACAGGATAGAAACTCCCTTACAAGACTGGACTGGACTGAACTTTTGTAGCTGATGTGTAAAAATTCCACCTTGGCTCTAAAGCTGTTTTCCTGTTCACTAAATGGGGAAGGGATTTCCACCAACTTCCATCTCCAGTTGTACCACCGTTGCACCTGAGGCACACCTGGGCTTATCTGATTTCAGCAGCTAACCAGGGAGGAAATACCACAGATCTCTAGGCAAGGCTAAGAAAGAATTCAGTCTGAAACTCCGAGAGTAACTGCTATCAATAAGAGTTGACAATATTGGACTAGATAGACTAATGTCCTGCCTTCCAGTAACCCCCTTCCCTTCCTATATGTACTTGCCAAATTATCATTCCTAAGAATGAAAAGGAGTCTCTGCAGAATATTTTAACGAACAAGGAAGCTTACAGAGGAGAAAATGTCTTGGCCTTAAACTCTAGATGCCTTTAAAGGTCATAATCAGCACTTTCAACTTGAAGTTCACTGCCACTCACTACTACAGCAAATATAAAGAACTGAACTTGGAAACAAATGCAGTGGAAGCCTCAGGGCCCATTTCCGGCTTCAGTTGGATATGACTTTATAAAGGGATTGAGATTGTGAGTTTTGGCGTCCCACAGAGGCAGGAAAAATGTAATGGAAGAGGCAGAAATACAGTGCAACAAAAAGTAATAACATTCCAAGTTATTTCAAACTACCTGGCGGACACAACGTCTGTTCAAAAAAGACACTTTCTGTCAGGTGCTCCTTTATCCTCTTTTCCTCCTCTTCCTTCTGCTGCTGTTCCTTTGCCGTAGGAAGCAGGGTAGCAATGACTTCTTTCCTCCCCAATGCTTTCCTCTGGCTTTGCTCAGAGACCTGCAGTCGAAATTTGTCCATCACGCCATAGTGGCAAGGTCGGACATCCCGGTGACGGATCACTCTAGAACAGAAACAAACCATGTGGTTGCTATGTGAATATTCGTTGACAGGAAAACACCACTACTGGCGAGAGTTGCACAACACAAATTTACAGCAGCACAAAGAACAAACAGCCATATTTCCTCAGTTTAAAAAAACAAAAACCTCATCCTGCTTTTAGACATTCACAAGTAAGGCCAGGCTGCAGCAGACCTTTGGGTCAAGAGATTTCCCCCCTTCAGGGCAACTACAAGGAAAAGCTTGGTCTTTGCTTTAGCTTAACCAGAACTTGTCCAAATCTGAGCAAACCATGATTAATTCTACTAAGCTATGATGAGATTTTTGGCAGAGAGCTCTAGAGGCATTGATTATATATGCATATTTAACTATAGATACATCCTCCCCATTTCATCCTCTCAACAATTCTGTGAAGTAGGTTCAGATGAGAGATAGTGAATAACAGCCCTGAGGGCATCTGGTGAGCTTCCAGGCTGCAATTTTAACTTGCTGTATGAGCCTATCACTAAAACTGGAGTGGACTAAGTCCAGCCCTGAGGCTCCATGCACTCACCCAAGGATATAGCGAAGAAAAAGTAGCTTTTCCAAACTCTACTATTCATTAGGAACAGGCAGTTACTTTTACTTACATATCAACACAGCACTGAGGCTTCACTGCACCTGCCGCATCCACAACAGCATATTTATTTGGAGTTGTACAAAGAACTGAAAGGAAAGGAAACTGGCAGTAGTAAAACATAAGCCAGTTGCACGTCTTGAATATAGACATAACATTAAAAATAAATCACTAATCTTAATCTTTTACTTTGCCTGTCATTTCCCTACATTTTAAATTAACACAGTTCTGTCACCCATATGCAACCCTAAAATGGAGTTGTACCTGAGACCCACCTTTGAACTTTAAGGCAAATTCATAGGGATTATAGAGAGTCAACACCTGTTTGTGCGTTGACTGGTCATCAGCATAAAATATAAGTTCGGTGGGAAACACAAAGACGGGAAGATTTCCTTCCACTAACTCTGGCTGTCTTCTTTGTTGCTGCATTGGCACCGAATCCGTTGCGCTACTCCTTCTGTCCTTAGGATGGCTTTGTGTCTAAAGACTTCTGGTTCACAGTAACTTAAGAATCTGAAAGCATTTTGGCAAACCTGTAGATAGACAGAAAGAAAAACTGTAGATGTAACCGCTTTTGCTTTCCTCTGTTGGTAGCTGGATGAACTGCTGAGTAATATACAGAAACAAAATTAGTCATGAAGTGGAAAGATTCCTCACCCCAGTCTTTCAACTACCATAGTGCCCTTTTGTTTTGACCTGATCCTGAAACCCTGGTGACTTGTGGAAGACTAGACTGCATCTGCATTGCAGAAATAACGCAATTTGACAAAACACTTTAACTGCCATGGCTTGATGCTATGAAATCCTGGGATTTGTAGTTTGTTGTGGCACCAGAGCTTTCTAACAGGGAAGGCTAAAATAACAAACCTCAGAATTCCATGGCAGATAAAGCAGTGTCAAACTGCATTATTTCCACAGTGCAGATGCAGCTCTTGCTAATATTTGGTACAAGCATTACTAAATTAAGAAGGATTCAAGAACAATGGACCAACTAACTGCAGCTGTTTTATTTTCTGTCCATTGTGTCTGGTCATAACAGCCTACAAAAGATGGCACATTAAGAGGATGAATAAGAGATGTGTCATGACTGACAAGTATGAGATAAGGAAGACTTATTTTCTGGTACACTTGTCTAAATTCTATGGGGGTTATGATGTGATATTAACAAAACAGTTGTCCAAAGTGTGGCCTCTTTAAGCCCTTCCAAGCTATTTCTGAAATCTCAATACAACTGGAAATGAAGGGATACCTTGAGTATCAAACTTAATCAATATTTAGGTGTCTAGTCAATGCTTCCAGTGATTCAGTGAGACCATGAAATCAATTTCTTGTAAAATGAACACAAAGGTTTATTCAGGACTTAACATAAAATTAGTAAAGGAAACAGAGTGGCATTTCCCCAACCACTCTCTTGGATGGGATGATAGGATTTATAATCCAACAAATCTGGGACTGCAGCTGGCTGGAGAATATAATGAAGGCTTGATGTTTAATTGCCTTAAAGGTTTTTCCACAGGATTTTAACAGGAAATAGGAAGTTATATTACTGTTTCTGGGGTAGACTATGCTCATGATATTAATCAATACTATATGTGAATTTTAGAGGTGAAAGCAGAAAATGCTAAGGGTACTCACTCCATACATTTACAAAACTCCTACACAAGAACCACATCTGTGTAGGAATTTTAACACACAGCCCTAGAAGCAAACCATTATAACTTACAGTCACAACTTCATTATTATTAAACCCTTGCACATCTTTAAGCAAAGAAAGCATTACATCTTCCCCAAGCAAGTATGCATAGCAAGAAAGAGCAAAAAATTGTTTAGGTGCCACAATACTTCATCTTTGGGCTGTGTACTATGTTCCACAAGCAAACTATTTGAGAAGGAATTTTATAATGGATTAAGATGGTACTAAAATGCACACTGACAATGTTGTTTGTGTAGTGTGTGGACTGAGTTATTCCAGAACTATGCTCTCAGCCAAGTTCAGAGTTCTGGAGGTGGCACCCTTTGGCAATGTACAATTTGAAACTTGAGTGCTTCACTGACTTTTGGTCACTTTTTCTTTTAATGTGCCTCAGAACGGATGAATAAGACCTGCAATTACTTTGCACAGCATGTCTAATTATTAGGACTCAACTCTTCATGTGCTACTGGCAATTTCTTATTCCCTGACTCATTCAGACACACAAGGAACATCACTGAGTCCACCTAGGAACAATGCCAGCCTACAGGAACACAGTATCGTTTTTTGAGGGGAGGTTTCTGGAACCACACAAATACAGTAAATAATTCCAGGAAAAGATAATAATTAAATTGTAGCATAAACGTCTGTAAAAGTACCGACTGGGATGTCGGTACTTTGTGTTTCTTGCATTCAGCTTTTTCAAGGAAGGTAGATTTATAAAACAATCCTGCTCCCACGTATTCCCAGTATCAGAAACAGGCTTCGGTTCTGTAAGCAGAATGGCTGCTGTATCAGAGGTGCTTGGGCACTTCACTTTTTGTACTACAGCTGCCAGAATCCCAGGACCAGTTGGAGATTTTGGATGCCATGTTCAAAAAGTAACTTCCCCTAGATCTGCCTGAACAGAAGCAATTAATGAACTCACAAAGAAAGGGAAACACTCTTTGCATTACCGGCTCCCGCACACAAAATGACACAGCAGCAGCCTCACCCCATCAGTCTCAGTAGAAGAACCAGCAACAACCCTGTATGGCCAGCCTCTGGGCAAATGGAAGGGGCAGGGGTTCAGGTCCCCTCATGTTCCTCACAACTAGTGCTTCAGGTTGGAAAAATAGCAATAAGAGACACTCAACATTCATGACACTGAGTTGACAATCAGGAAGGCGCTATTATCAACTTTGTGTTCTGCCTCAAAGCCCAATGATAGTTATTGATTTTACTTAACCTATCCTTGTGCTTCGCTGCAAAATTATTGTCCACATTCATAAATTACATGAGACACATTATTCTGTCTTTATGAAAGATCCACAATCCAATACACAGGGGGGTTTGACATCTTGTTCTGTCTACATCAACAGAAAAGGTTTCCAACTCTTACAGAGTAATAAGGGACACCTGCCAGCCCTATAAAGGACAAGCTTTCTGGTTCTCAAATAAGAGGCATTCTTATCATGAGAGACACCAGACAATCCCACTCACAGTCACCATTCTGTGAGTGCAATGCCCAAAGGAAATAAAGTGGATCTTGGCTGCATTACACAGGATCTCCAAAGGTCCTCCTGGGACACAGGTTCAAGACACAACCATGGAAGGACATACTCTTTTAATGACAACAACTAAATGGAGGAGCCAGAGGTCACAGACAGAAAGAAGATGCTTTCAATGACTCACTGAACAGGGGAAGGAGCAGAAAACTGAAGTTTGACTGTTGAAAAAAAACCTAACAATCATGTTATGGGCAAAAGAGAAGAAATGCCAAGGATCTGAACCCCAAATTGCAAACAGTACAAAACTGTTTCCTAGCTACTTACGACAATGAAAAACAGGACTAAGACCTATTGTGAGCCATTTGTCTTTCTCCCACTTTCAACTACCTCTCACTGGGCATATGGACTGCATGTTGGAGATCCCTGGTCCAAATCCAGGCCAAAGCACCACACCAGGAAAGATATGGGACATAACTAAGTCAGCTAGGGCTAACAGCCTGGCTTCCGCATCGTCCAGTGAGCCCTTCTGCCCACCGTCTTCCCATAACAACATATACGACTGGTCCTTTCCCTTATGTTATGCAATAGGGCAAACCAAATGGATCACTCCTCCTTTATCAACCCATCCACTCCAAAAAACCTGGTGTATACACTCTGACCCTCTTGGGGACACAAAGAGGCCTGCCCCTCACAGTCCAGGGAACCCGGGCAAATGGAGAGAAAGTGCTATTCCTCCTACACCAGGCTATCTAATTCCCTGCAGGCATACACAGCACTTGTCCTCATCTCCCCCCACCCAGTACCATCTTGAGGACATCTGAGGCCAAATCATAACATGGGATGGAAAAGGAGGCTGCATCTACCACTGCTTAGTAGTAACAATGGCACATGTGGAAAAATTAAAGTCTTTATTTTCATCAGCAGACAAGAAAGAGGAGATCATGGAATGTAAAGATGCAGGTGGGCAGTTGTCAAATTATCACCTCTACAAGGTGCTTCGGACAACAGGTCTCAGACTGTAGAGTAGTAAGAACAGCATCCTTCATGGCATTAGCTCTGTCCTACAGATACCCTGTCGTGATTCTCTGTCACAGACCTTGGGGGGTGAAATAAGATACAGCATTTATATACAGCAAAGATGACAAGGGAAGACACAGAAGACAATCACCAAAGTCATGTTTTGCAACAAGCATTCTCCCTTCCTTTCCTGACCTGTTCTGGGAACTTTGTGTTTGGTGTGGCTGTTTATGACTGTGGTCCCAAAGCGAGGCACTTGTTAGGATTCTTGGCAGAAAACTGTTAGTAAGCTGTTCACATCCTCACATTTGGGGTAAGGACAGGCTGTTCTCTTTAAGCAAAAGCGGTGTATGAAAACTGCTCATTTCCCATCAATCCTTTTTAATGAGGTCCCCCTTCTGAACATGTGCAACATGAGCTCAGGGACATCTGATTTTCAACCAGCCATATTCCCTCCATCCCTCCAGGGCCCTTGTGAATATAAAGGGCCATGTATGATGCCTTTAGCTTGCTGGAGTAAATCAGAATATAAATGTTATGACAGTAAGTAATAAATACATAACACAGAACTTATTTCAAAATAGGTTGAGTTAGGAAGTTCAAAGGATAGATGTGTTTTGGTGTATTTTCCCATAATTATACATTCACAGAGTGGGGAAAACACAGGTCTGTCCTTTTAAATGCTTCATCAAGAATAAATTCAATAAAGGGATAGATGTATCTGAATTTGTCTTAAAACAAAATATTGTATTCATCTATATGCAACTACTGTTGCACTCTTCTTCCATAACAGCAGATATGTATGTAGAAAAGAATTACTAATTTGAATCAGTAATTGTGATTTCTCAGATGCAGTTAACAGTGATTTCCAACCAGCTTTTAAAGTAAGCATGTTATCTTGCTTATGGAATTTAAGACTACTTGGAAGCCAGTAGTGATGGGTTGAACAGCTATTGCCCCTGGCATTGATTTACCAGCCAAATTCTCTGTATACTTACTTGGAAGAACCCTGGATTATGTTCAGTAAGTTTCTTTTTAATGGCGAGCAGGATAATATTATTCAGCACAGTGAGTCTATTATTGTGACCCGATTCAAAGCACTTGTTAGTTTGCTCTTTAACCCTAACAATCTCACACAGCACTAAAAGAAAGGGAACATCTCAAGGCTTCTCTTGGTTTCACTGTAAATAACAGATAATGGAAGGATATATGGGTTTTTGGGATAATATGACAGTTAACCAAGCAGAGACACTATGCTGAGAATACCCACCAGTTATTCACAATCATAATCCCTTGAAATTGCATGTCCTGTCAATTGTTTATGCCATACACAAAAGGCAGGAAGTTGCACAGGACTGGTTCTTATGCCACACTTGTGAATCACTCTGTAGGAAACAATATAGTTTATAAGAACATGGGTATCAAAGTGGATTCTTCTGTAACAATCACCCTCCCATCCCTGCCCCAGATCAGCCTTTTCACCAGTTTTCTTTTTTGTAACAGAGGTCTGTATTTTCAGTGAACCAAGTACATACTTTCTGCTGTGTATCAGGAATGCGACATGAACCAAGAATTGAGTGTGAAATGAACTCAATATCCCAGCATAGCACCCTGAGAAAACGCAGTCAAGCCATGTGATGGTGTTTACAGCAGCAGGGGAGATTGTCCAGATCTGTCAAAGCACAGCAGCCAAAGGAGTGAGAGGATGAGAAGGACCAGCAGCGTTCAGCCTTCAGATCGAGACCAACTGGGCTGTGTTTTCTAAGCATCCCACATCCAGTCCCCTGAGTCCCAGCCCTTTCTCAGGGAGCTTTCAGAGCAGTAGCAACGGGTGCCGGCTTTTATTTTTAAGCAGGGCTCCCAGACCTCTTGCAGTTGTTGAGGGCCATCCCTTATGCAACCCTGAGGACTCCATGCTCCCCCTGCCCTAAAAGAAACTTGCCACTCCAGCAACTCTATATAAATCCTTCTTTTAAAAACAACAACCCCCGCCCTCCCTCTCTGAGCCTCCAAGCCCTAAATAACCACCCAAGGCTCAACCCTATCACCAATTTAATTGCAATTTACATAACAGAGCTCTTACTGAGACTCTGCCCTTCCCTCCTCCAGCAACAGTCAAACTGTCACAGAGCCAGCCCAGTAGTTGGAGGGTTGCATTGCGACTATGGAGACCAGGGTTCGAATACCCGCTTGGCCAAAGAAACCCACTGAGTGCTGCTGGGCAAGTCACAGGCTCTCAGCCTCAGGGGAAGGCGATGGCAAACCTCCTCTGAACAAACCTTGCCAAGAAAAACCTGTGATTGGCTTAGGGTCTCCATTACTGTAGTTGGAAATGATTTGAAGGCACTCAACAACAACAACCTGTCAAAGCAGGATAAGGAGATGGGGACAAAAACCCAGAGTGGGACCATAAGAGATGATGGGGAAGGGTGACTGGGAGGATCTCTTTCTCTGTATGTATGTACGCTTGTCAGTTTATTGGGAAGGGTCCTCCAGAAACCATCACAGGTCAGCACCAACCAGGGCAGCCCCTTCCCCAAATGAGAGGTATACACACACATTCAGCCTGAGGCCTCTCCTTAAAGACACCTGAACAAAAGGCCACCTCAGGGGGGATATCAACCAGGGCAGCCCCTTCCCCAAATGAGAGGTATACACACACATTCAGCCTGAGGCCTCTCCTTAAAGACACCTGAACAAAAGGCCACCTCAGGGGG
>NC_056528.1:32605518-32621779 GCF_019175285.1 Sceloporus undulatus
ATATCAACCAGGGCAGCCCTTTCCCCAAATGTGAGGTATATAAATGTGTCAACACACACACACACACTAAACCTCAGGCTTTTCCTTAAGAACAGTTGTTGGAGGAAGTATCACAGGGTGACAAATATGGGCTATATACACATGTACTACACACATGCACACACTCAACCTTAGGCCTTTGTCCAAGGACAGCTTCCTAGAAGGCTGCCACAGGGTGACTATCTGGTATAGCCCCTTCCCCAAGTGTGGGGTATACATGTGTAAACACCTACATTCAACCAGAGGCCTTTTTGTGAGGACACCTCAGAGCGACACCAAGCCACAGCAGTCCCTTCCCCAAGTGTGGGATATACACATGTAAACACACACACACAACTTCAGGCCTTTCCCTAAGAGCAACTGTTTGGACAACCATCAAGGGTGGTCTATATACACGTGTATACAGATACACACACTCAACCTGAAGCCTTTCCCCAAGGACACCTTTCTAGAGGGCTACCACAGGGCAGCCCTTTCCCTAAATGAAGGGTATACACGTGTACACAGACTCGACCTGAGGCCTTTTTAAAGGACCTCTATCCAGAAGACTTCCAACCAGGGCAGCCCCTTTCCCAAATGACACGTGTATCCACATACACACACTCAACCTGGGGCTCTTTCTTAAGGACACCCAGCTCAGGTTGACACCAAGCAAGGCAGCCCTTTCCCCAAATGTGGGCCATATATACACGTGTACAGATATTCACACATGCAAGGACACCTGTCTGGAAGACCTTCCCCAAGCGAGGGGCCTTGGAGGGTGGCTCTCCCTATTCTTTGTGTCCCTGCTCCTTCCTAGAGCGGCCCTTCTTCCTCCTCCTCTCAAAATGGCTCCCCACCGTCTTCTTACTCACTTACTTGCCCTTCTCCTCCTGCAGCAGCCAGGCCCTCCGTTTTGGGGCCCCTTCTCTCAGCTGCTGCCGCCGCAGCCTCCAAAGAAGCGCCGCCTCCCGCTCCTTCTTGGACCTCTTTTTTGCCTCCCTTCTTCCGATTTCCCCGCCCACTTTACGTCACCGGCGCGCTACGGATGCCGGGAAAGAGGGCAACAGGGAACAAAAGACCGCGGGGGCAAAAGGCGCATGCGCGTCGCTTCTTGATTGACGCCATCGCGCTCCACGCTCTTCCTTGCCATTTCAGGCTTCTGCCGCGCATGCGCGCTGAGAGGGCGGCGCAAAGCGCGGGAGTCCGTTTTCCTCCCCGCGCATGCGCACAACCCCTCTCTCCCTCCCTTGTCAGTTACTTACTGCAGTGTTGCCTAAAACGGTCTCTGAGGCCGCGCATGCGCAGTCGTGTTAATAACGTCTTTTTTTAATGCTTTGACAGGAATTGTGGATCCTTTTTTTGGTGGGAGAAAATATAACAATGACTAATAATAATAATTATGATAATAATAATTTTATTTTTTACCCGCCTTTCCTCACAGCTGGAGGCGGGTTACAACAGTTTAAAACACAATCATGACATAAAATACATGTATTAAGCTGCTTAAAATACACTAGGCCTCAGTAGCTGTGTGGTAAAAAAGAGAATATAAAGTCAAAGCCTAGGCTCTTTCTCACACACACACACATATATATATGTATATATAAGCACATAAATATATATATGCTTTATTTTTGTGGCCCCTTTGCGCCTCAGAGGCCAAAAGAAGGTGCTGATTTGCACACAGAATTAATACGCCACTAATTTTACAATATTATAATATAATATAATTTTATATATTGCGACTACTAACGCAAACCTGTCATGGGTTTTTCTTGGCAAGTTTCTTCAGAGGAGGCTGGCCATTGCTGTTCTCTGAGGCTGAGAGAGTGTGACAAGTCTGAAGTCGAAGGCTTTCATAGCCGGCATCCATGGTTTTTTTGTGGGGTTTTTGGGCTATGTGGCCATGTTCTGCCACATAGGAAGAAACACTTCTAGAACATGGCCACACAGCCTGAAAAACCCACAAAAAACTGTGTGTGACAAATCCTTTGTTACATGGCCTTAAATTTTACCCTCGACTTATCCACGCATCATATCAAAACCCATAATCTTGGCCCCAAAACCTGCCCTCAAACTTATACACGAGGTCGATTTATACTCGAGTATATATGGTCAAACTCATTATTCCTAAGTACTGGCAGAGAAATAAATTAAGCACACCTTCGTGTAGTTTTATTATTATGTTTATTTGTTTTATGTTATGAAATAATCAAGACTGCAATTGGGGAAATGATACATCTTCACAGGGTCTCTGGATAACTATTTGCCTGCTAGGGCAAAGTGGTTGCTGGATTGATTAACGCTATTCTTCTGTGTTTCCTACACTTGCATTCAAAACTGTAGAGGAATCATGGCTTCGGGTTACACCTGCTAGTCAAGATAGGTTTCTGTTTACACATATTTTCCAACGTTTCACAGATTAAAACTGGGGCATGTGTAGCCGAACAACATCAAGAGTGTGGTCAGGATGGCAGAAGCTATTAATAAGGAGGATCCCTCTGTTTTTGCCGGGGATCTGTTATTTATTTATTTTCTTAAATATGTATTTATTAGTTTTATTACAAATCCAAGATTTCAAACACATCAAACACATTAATATACACTTAACTGCATACAAACAATACTATACAATTACCTACATGACCCCCGCCAGACAATACAGATATATTACAATATGTTACCTACAATAAAGCAAACAAATGACTTCCTTCCTTGGTAAATAGATACTTTCTAATTCTACATAAACTTCCTTCTTTACTGTTTCTTACACCTCCACTTCTAATTATCTAATAAGATGCATCTGCTATTACTATTTTTCTACGCAAAGTTAAGCTATCTTTTGAAACAATTTATTAATTTCTTCTCCATATTTTATATACCAATACTATATATTCTATATTCATCTCTAAGCAAAGAACAAGTAACTTTTACCTCTAATTCATCTACCATCGTCTACCCACCACGTATCACACATTCATTAAACATTTATTACTAAAAACCTAAAGTATAGTCACTTCAGAAACTGGAACTTTTAATAAGCAGCTGAAAAAGTGGATTGAGGTGGGGAACAACAACAACAATTAACAGGCACACACGACTGTACACCTGTTAAAACACAGAATGTTCTTAAGAGAGAAATTGGTTTGCAGAGATACCTGTGTGCTGATAGGAGATAACTCCCACATCAGCAGAATTTGCTAGCAAAAGTTGCAACGCTGGCCTTCATTCTAGAGAGCTCCGGCTGGTGTTGCAACTTTTGCAACTGGTGTTTTGTTGAAGACAGAACTGTTCCATCGAAAGCAGGTGACCATGATACCGTGGGTCACTTTGACGGCCGTGGCATCTGCTTCAGAGGAAGGCATTGACAAACCTCCTCTGAACAAACCTTGCCAAGAAAACTCCATGATAGGTTTGCTTTAGGGTTGCCATACGTCAGAAATGGCTCGAAGGCACCCAACAGACGCAGTTTAACATCTAACAATGAAGATTGCTGCAAAAAAAGCAAGCCACCAAACAGTGATACTGTATATTTATTGGCCTAACTGAAATGTACAATAGACACGTTGCAAGCTTTCGAAGCTCCATCGGATTCCTCATCAGGTCAAGGTGTTAAAAACCACACAGATGAAAAAATATGGAAGATTGCAGTTTGGAATCTAATCTGCTCTACTCTAACCTCCTCTAACTATTTTATATTGTTTAATTATCGTAACTCACCTTTTGTAGAAGAAAGACGGGATATAAATCCTTGCAATAAACAAACAAACAAACCCCGTTTTTGCTCTCGCCTGCCTTCTTTCTTCACACTTCTGTACAGCTTGATCTGTCACTTTTGTTCTCACCTCCTTCCCTTCTGACAGAGATGAGAACAAAATAGAGAAAACCAGGGAGAAAAGTACCAGCCATGTTCCCTAGCATGGCAAGGAAACCATTTGATTAGGGATTAGGTCTTGGTGAGAAGAAAGCTAGTCAACAAACCAATTGGGAAGAAATAGCCCACTTAAATCTGATGTTTTGCTGCCAGCTGGATTGCCGGCGGTGCTGTTCGCCACCTCCATCTTGCATTATAGCCAGTTTTTACCCACACGTACCAGCAGCCCACAGTAAACCACAACCAATTAATGTGCAGGGGATTTAAAACACATATAATTGCAGTTTCTTCCTCACCGTTTGCAAAATGCAGAGGTGGCTGCTTGGGACGATGGCTGCATTATCTTAAAATTTATGAAGGTGGTAGAGATGCTGAGGTCTTGTGCGAGGGGGGGGGGAGGAAGCACCCAATAATTTGGGGTGTCGCTCAAATACTGTCCCTCCTTTCTTGAGGTCCACAGTCTTGAGTATTTATGGAGGGGAGACCTCTGTTATTTTTAAGGGGGCATGCACCCCATTCAAGCCTATGGGGCTTGAATATAGGTGAGTCTCTGTTTTTGCAGGGGGCTCTGGAACAGATCCCCTGCAAAAATGCAGGGCCAACTGTATATACTCATGTATAAGTCTATAAATTTTAGGCTTGACCCCAAAAACCTGGGTCGACCTATCTGTGGGTCAACATAAGTACTGTACTTTAATTCTTATTTATAATAGGAACTATTCCCTGTTGAAAGATAAGAGCGTACTCTGTTATGGAAGCACTGACCCCCCCTCTATTCTTTCATCCATCCATCCTTTAGTATGAGAACAAACATTTAGGTCTGATGGAATTTTGCAAGTTCTTTGGCACTGTTTTCCTTTGCTTCATCCTTTAGACCCTTTGTTACATTTAATTAAATGTTACCTTCGACTTATCCATGCATCATATCAAAATCCATCATTTTGGCCCCCAAACCTGCTCTTGACTTATAGTCAAATATATATGGCATATATGACCTAGTAGGGTTTTTTGGAGGGATATGAGTGCTTTTGCCCAACACTCAAACTGGATGGTCATCTGTTGGGTATGTTTTGATTGTGAGTTCCTGCATGGCAGAATGGGGTTGGACTGGATGGCCCTTAGAGTCTCTTCTATGAGTCTATCTGCTTCTCTTTTAAAGGTTTTAAGGAATGGTGGGAGTGGGGTGAAGCTCAGCGGGAGGAGAAAGGAGAGGCAAATTTTGTATGTAGAGAGATCTTAATGTAGCACCTTTGAGACTTGCTGAAAGAAGTTGGCAGCATGAGCTTTCCTAAAGTCTACTTCTTCAGATGCATTTAGATGCAATAAATAATAATATGTAGAGAGGTCTTTGAGACTAACTGAAAGGAAGGAATTGGTAGCATGAGCTTTCCTAGAGTTAGATCCACTTTCTCAGATACACTTAGATGCAATAATAATAATAAATAATAATAATATGCAGAGATCTTGTGGCACCTTTGAAACTCATTAAAAGAAAAGAGTTGGCAGCATTAGCGTTCCTAGACTTAAGTCTATTCCCTCAAATGCATTTAGATGTAATAATAATAATAATAATAATAATAATAATGTTGACACGCGTGTTGGTAAAAAAGACACGCATCTCACCATGGCCTGCTTCCTCCCGCGCGCCCCTAGCGGCCACTGGGGGAAGAGCCCCGCTGCTGCGTCCGCTTTCCCTGTCAATCATCCCTAGAAGGCCATGGAGAAGCCGCCCGCCCTGCTCGGCCCCGCCCTTTCCCCTTTTCCCCGCCCCCTTCGTCGCAAACAAGGCGGGGCCCCCCTCTCTCTTCTATTTCCCTCATGCATATGCAAATAAGTACATAATGGACAGCCAATGGCGAGGCGTTCTGGTCACATGGTCCCCTGTCTCTCCGCCCCGGAGGAGGCGGCGCCAGCGTCGGCAGGAGGTTGATGTGAGGGAAGCGAAGTTGGGAGCCTCTCAGTCAATCGCGGCGGCTGGAGCGAGAGGGTCGCAGCGGAGGGAAAGGGAGCGGGGCGGCGGGGCGCTGGCGGCGGCGGCGGCGGCGGCGGGGCGGAGGATCCGGCGGGAGCAGCGAGAGCGTCTTGGGGGCGAAGGGGCGCCCGGTGGGCCGCCTCGGCCCGGACCATGCCGATCCTCCTCTTCCTCATAGACACGTCCGCCTCCATGAACCAGAGGGCCTACCTGGGCACCAGCTACCTGGACATCGCCAAGGGCGCCGTGGAGCTCTTCATGAAGGTGGGGCGGGGATGGGGCCGCGGCGGCGGCGGCGGCGTTCACACGTTCGCGCAAACACCCGTGTTCACTTATTTACTGACACGTCTCTCTCTCTCGTCCTGTCTCTGTTTCCGCGCAGCTTCGGGCCCGAGACCCGGCCAGCCGCGGCGACAGGTACATGCTGGTCACCTTCGACGAGGCGCCGTTCTGCATCAAGGTAAGCGGCGCCTTCGCGGAGGGAGGAAGGAAGGAGCGAAGGAGCCAGCGCAGCTGCCTTCCTCGGGAAGACAAAGCGCTGGAAGGGAAAGGAAAGCGCTCTCCGGAGGAACGTGGCATCGGTGGTTGTGGCTGTTGTTACGATGCGCCCCGTCCCTGGCCCTCCGTCGCCTGGGCCCCGGGCAGCGGGGAGGAGAGTGGCCTCGGGGGCGCAGCCTGCGAAGATGGCGGCGGACATTTTGCTTTTGTATGGAGGCGAGAGAGAGAGAGAGAGAGGGGCTGAGGGCGCTAGAGCTGCTGCTGAGATGGAGGAGGAGGAGGAGGCGGGACCAGGACTAGCAGGGGGAGGGAGGGAGGCAGGCAGGCAGGCAGGCAGGGCTAGGGACGACGACGACGACGAGGAGGAGGCTTCAGCCACAGCCACCAGCACGCGGCGCCGCCTCCGCCGCCTCCTCCCCGAGAAGGAGAAGCCAGGGCCCAGCAGGCCGACGCCTCTTCCCTTCACGGCTCTCTCTCAGTCGAGGGCAGGTGGGGTTAAAATGTCTCTGTGTGTATATGTGTGTATACACACAGACACACACAGATATGTTCATACACATATATACACATCTACACACACGTACATATATATGTATATACACACATACACATACAAATACGCACACACATGTACATATACATATGTTCACATACTATTATTATTTTATTTTCTTATATCCCAGCTTTCTCCCAATATAGGGACTCAAGGCAAGACATATGTGCATATATATATACTCACACACACAAGTTCATATAAACATATACACCTGCATATAGATACACACACACATATATATATATATGCATATGTAGTTATATATGCATACAGGTGGCCCTCCTTATCCACAGATTTTTTTATCCACAGCTTGAAAACATTTTGTAAAAGGTATAAATTCCAAATAGTGAACCTTGATTTTGCCATTTTATACAAGGGACACCATTTTGTATTTAATGGGACTCAAGCATCCATGGATTTTGTTATCCACGGAGGGTCCTGGAACCAAACCCCAGCAGATAACACACACACACACACACACAAATATAAACTAAATCCCCCCTCATATCACTCTTCTTTTTGGCGGGGGGTTGGGGGGGTTGGCTGACAGGACTACTCCTCTTTTTGGGTGGATTTAAAAAACAACCCCCCTCATCTTTTCCCCCTTTTGGGGGGAATTGGGTGACAGAAATACACTTCTTTTTGGGTGGGTGGATTTAAGAAATAAATAACCCCCCTCATATGACCCCCCTTTATTTGAGGGGGTTTGGACTACACCTCTTTTTGAGGGAGGGTTGGTCAGGGGAGTTTGTGAGATCTCTGGCTGGGTTTCCAGGCAAAGAAGGCCTTTTCCAAAAGCCCCCGCTGAGGGATAGAGGCATTATTGAGGCCGTGGGGTGGGGTGGGGTGGGGGCACACTCAACATGGTGTGTGGGGCTTTTGGGTTCTCTTATTGAACTCACACTTCAGTCTCTGAACAAACATCTCAATATATATATTTAACTTAAGTTGTGCTTGGGAGGGTTGGGCTGCTGAGTTTCTCTTTCTGTTGGGATCTGCTGACACAGCTTTCGAAAGGAAACCAAAAATATAACTAGCTTGTGTCCACAAATATATATGTACACAAAGGCACACGCATGCAAGCAGAAGTTGTCATGCACCTTCAAGTCATTTCCGCCTTACGGCAACCTTAACTCAAACCTATCACAGGGTTTTCTTCCCAAGATTGGATCAGAGGAGGTTTGCCATTGCCTTCCCTTGAGGCTGAGAGAGTGTGACTTCCCAAAGGTCACCCAGTGAGTTTACATGACTGAGCAGAGAATCCAGTCCTGGTCTCAAGAGTCATAGTCAAACATAGTCACACTAATTCCCATACATATGTATGTTACTCTAAATATGAAGGCAACATATAGTACAGATCCACATATAGGTAGATAGTATAGTATTTATAGTATATAATATTGCATGTTATCAAACTAGATCTCTAAATGCTATTTTATTATGTTTATATCCTGCTTTTTACCAGTGGCTTCCAATGGCTCATTGGAAGGCAGCTTACAAAGGTTAAAAGAAGTACAGCTTTAAAATTCCTATGAGAAAATTAAAAATATAATGAAAGAACATCCCTTATTTAGAGAAAGGGGCTTAAAAATGTCCCACGCCTATTTCAGTGACTGTTGCCCCAAGGTGGGTTCCCTTGTTGCCTTTGTGTTCAGCAGTGAGTGTAATGGTGGTTTAGTGGAAATAGGCGATACAGATGTCATGGGGTAGGATACTATATGATAATATATACTATACTATATACTGAGACCATGATCCTTATTTGCTGCATCGCTGTAAATGAGCAGCACGGGGTCATATTGTAAAATAAAATGAACAGAGGTGGCTTGCACACTGTATTTTGTGGTCTTTTTTTTTACTACTGTTTCCTATTACTCTTCAGTCCTGCCCTACCTAGGATTTTGTGTTACCTCTGCATCCTTTTGAGCTGACAGGTAGGGTCTTGTTCAGTGTAGTTTTGTGCAGTGACTGGTATGTGTTAGGCACTTGTATAAGTAAGAAAAATAATCCTATGTTGCTTCTTTGTTCCCACCAAAAAGTTAGGTTCGCACACAGCTTCCCAGTGTGTTCCACACACCTTCATTGCGGAGACCTCACTTATGATGTCTCATGATGGGACTGTGATGTTTATATTTCCTTTTCCCATAAAATATCACAGTGCGTAACTCCATTACTGTGAATGAGGCAGGTGAGTAAGGAGAAACTGACACCTGGTTTTGGTGCTAGTCTTGTGTTCTTCATTGTTGTTTTGGGTAGAACCAGATTATGGAGGAATGATTTTCCTCCTCAAGGTATCTTCCACTTCTTGCTCTCCTTGGACCTCTCAAGACTCATCTCTCAACTTGTGGCTTTTACTTTAGAAAGTCTGTGGCCTAACCTGCTTCTGCACAACTTTTTGGTCACTGTTCCTAATCTTCGACAAAAGGAGAGCTTTTGGAGTGTCTGATTACTTTTTGGTGGCGGTCCTTCATAGTATGATACCTACCTTCCATCTCTAGTTGGGGATCAGTTGTCAAGGTGGCCACCTCTGCCACTTTCAATTTATGTGTGTTTTCTTCGGATGTGTACAAACATTAAAATGGCCTGTTGTCTCCTACTGAGGTTGTCATCAGACTTCATCCTCTTTATTTGGAACGTTTTCAAAACGGTCAGGTGAAAAAAGTACAGCGCTCTGTCGCAATGTGTTTTCAAACAGGACGCTCTTGTGTGGTGTAGGATAAAGACAGAAGATGGTAATAATGGTGATTCTGT
The DNA here is from genome assembly GCF_019175285.1 of Sceloporus undulatus. Lineage (NCBI taxonomy): Eukaryota > Metazoa > Chordata > Lepidosauria > Squamata > Phrynosomatidae > Sceloporus > Sceloporus undulatus. Next base: position 32,615,191 of record NC_056528.1, read on the forward strand.
GGGAAGAACCTGGGAGATGGTTCCTTTCGCCTGTTGCTCTTCCTTGGAGAATTTAGCAGAATGTTGGCAAATGGTAGTTGCTGTCATGCCTCCATTTTAGAACTTTTAAACATCTCTTGTGAGGCAGACTTGCCTTGTGTTCTGCCCTCCATTTACCCAGCTTCTACAATAACATTTGCTTTGCATCTGTGTCACTCACACTTGCTCATGGCAGTTTTGAATTCCTGCTGTTAGGATTTGATTTACAATGTGCAGTGGAACTATTGGGTATTGCTGTTAGCTTAAGCATATTGGAGAGACATATTGGAACATTTAAATAGCTCACTTGAAGCATAGGGGGGAAAACCCTCTTCCTAGAAGCTTTGAGAGATACTTCTGGAGAGCCAGTGGTAACTCATTTTTAAATTGCTTTTGAGGTTTTTATTCAGTTTGGTGAAGATGCTGATCAGTATTAGGTCTTCGTTTTGTTTAGAGAGATTGTATGGGTTTAGAGTGAGGGATGCTCTCATGTTCCTTCCTCTGTAGATGATCTGGTGACTGGTGTTTTTAGCTGCAATAGGAAGGGCTTTTTTTAAAAATGACTTCTATGCTTGATGCTTTTAATTTTCTAAAATGTTTCACTGTCTTTTGCTTTGTTGTTTTGCAGCCACATCTATGTTTTGAGAAGAATTGAGGTCTCAGAAAAGTGGCTTGCTCAAAGGCCACCTGCTTAATCCATGGTTGAATCTGAACACAAGACTGTGCTGGTTAAAGCCAAGGAGCATGGTGCCGCTTTCCCCAGCATCAAATTGTTCACTTAAAACATACAACCAACACTTCAGATGCTCACCCATTTCTTGCCCATAACCCCAAAGCTTCTCTTTCCCTATTGATCTTTCTGATTAAATGGAATTGACTTGAGGTTGTTAGAGGCCCCCTGGTTTGTCAATATTTAACAGTGTGCTACAGAACACATTATGATGCCCCTTATCTTTATACTAGTTCAGTACATTAATATAACATTCTTCTCCCCTGTATTTTTCCAAAACATAAATTAAGAGAGAATAAAATAATCTATAGCCCTCTCAGAAAGACGGATGTTTTGTGAGAGGGAAAGAAAAAAATTAGAAGAAAAAAAAATTAACTGTTCAAGTTCAAACTGAATACATAAAAGACAATGGCCTGTTACAGACAGCCAAAATAAAGCTGCTTCGAGTCACAGTGGAGGTATGGTGTTTCAATGATGCATGCGTCCTAAGAGTCCAGAAGCCACACCAAAGCCATGCTCCAGTCCTTAGGGCTGGAGCGTGGCTTTGGTGCGACTTCTGGACTCTTACGATGCATGCATCATTGAAACACCATACCTCCACTGTGACTCGAAGCAGCTTTATTTTGGCTGTCTGTAACAGGCCAAAGTTAAAGTGGGCAGTGATGATGCTAAATGAAAAGATTGACTTTCCACTACATACACACTGAGGTAGCTGGATCCATGGTTGGCAGGTTTGCTTGCAGGGTAAACACAGCATTGGAATCACAGCCTCCATGCCTTTAAGTTCCTTTTGCAAGTTCTCTGCATTAATTATCTCCTCATTTATTCCATATGAATGTGAAGGAGTGCTGTTAAGAGTGCAACACAATTATCCTCCTGTAAGAAAAGGGTAACTTCATGTGTCTTGTGGACAGTAAGATATGCATTTCCCCAAGCAATTATATCAAACTTGCTTGTATTTAGCTTGGTGCCTGTCAGCTAGGAATCTGAAGCTGATAACTGGACAGGCTTTGCCCCTTCCAGCTTAAAAGCTGCCAGTTGCAATCGAACTCATCTTCATGTTGACTGTCCTGCTTTGCCATAATGGTGAGTGGTGGCTGTAAAAGGAGGACAGAAATAAAGAGGAGAGGAAGCTGTCTTACTTTCAGCAATTATTTCTGCAGATGGTTCCCCCCACCCTTCCAGTGGCAAACAAGACAGTGCAATTCTGGAATTACATTGACAAATGCCTGATAATTTATTTTGTAGGGATCTTGGTGCTTACATTTCATCAGGAAAAACCCAGAACAAAACCAATATAGACACAGTGTGGTTCGAAGGGGTTGCTAGGGGTTCAGTCAGCTTTCTTGTGCAAGATGGCCAGATAAAAGGAACATATAAATAAGTAGAAATGGTCACAGACCAGTGCTTGGGCACATGTTTTGCAGATTCAGTCCCTTTTTTCCCCTAGTAGGGCTGGGGAGTACTTCGTGCCAGGAACTCAGGAGGGCTAATGCTAGTTGGTTGAGGCCAAGGTGGGCAACCTGTAGCCCTATAGCTGTGGTTGCTCTAAACCTGAACTTGTGTGGCCATTGGCCTGTTTTCAGTAGTTGTCTGCAAATGATCAGGTCAACACTTTCTACATGAGGACAGAGAGGATAGATAGATAAGAGGTGGCAAAAGGCTGGGGGAAAGGCTTGCCTATGTTTGCTTCTCTTTCCTTTTCAAACAGAGTTGCAATAGGATGTTCCAGGGAAGACCTTCGGAAAGGCAGATTGGCATGATCTGATTGGAATAATTGAAATGCAGGAGATGTGTATCAGGTTAAGAAGCATGTCATGTGCTATCCTCTGGCTTTCCCAGCCTTTAGCAGAATATGATCCCTTTTCTTTTTCTCAAACTCTCTTCGCTCCGCTTCTCTTGAAAGCGCAGACACTTTGCCAGGAACACTTGGGATTGTGTGTCGGGCCCATAACGCGTAGTGCCTTGAAAACATTTTGGGCGGGTAAGCAAAATGGCTTGCAGTTCTTGCAGAGCAAAAATACACTTGGCGAACTCCATTAGCAATTCACTGCACGCAAAAATTGGAGGGTGGCATAGGAGGAAGTGGGAAGACTTGTGAATGAAACCAGTCATTGGGTTTCTTAGTGCAGCAGCAATATTGAGGTGCTAAGAAATGTTGGCGAGGGGCTTTGCAGAGGCTGCCTGTGAAGCCTGGTTTTTGGACATGTACGTTTTGGCAGCGAGCAATGTGTGCTAATGCAAACTTTTCTGAGCAAGATCAAAAAGGGCTTTTGTTCTCACCCTCCTGGTCTTTACTGCTCATTTAGTTGCTATCACCTCTTAAAGGGTCTGGCTGGCTGGCAGGCAACGCTTGTTCTGGTGAATCTCTGGATCTGTCATTGGAAAGTTCTTTTGAATCTCTGGTCAGGATGACTCTTCCTGTTTTTCCAAACCTGCTTTCATTTTATGCCTGGAATTGGGGCAGACATTCCTTATGTAAGTGACTACTAAAAGAGGACCTTAATTCCTTTAACCCTTTTTGGGCCCAGCAGCTGTTTTTAATGGAGCATAGTTGTGTCACAGGCTATTTATTGGGTCTAGATGATTTTCCCTTTGCGTAGCTTGTAAGAATGCCAATGGCTTTGCCATTGGGCATTATTGAAGCCTGACCCTACATGTTTGGTGCATGGCTGCACATTGAATTCTTCTGTGACTTTGATTTTGTGAATTAGGTAGCACCCTCATTTCGTGTCAGCAGTTATGGTGCTTTTACAGGACCATGGTCAAGACAGACAGATGCCTTCCCAAGATACTCATTGTCCCGATGTTTTGGGTGTAAATTCAGCTTCATAGATTATTCTTTTTATATTAGTGTTTGGGGAAGTGTTTCTCGGGCCAAGGAAAGAACTCTCAAATTCCCACTACTACAAACTATATCTGAATTTCAGTTTTGCAAGCGTCCAGAGGCCCCTGTCCAGAAAAAAGTTCTTCTAAAAATAAAGGAAGTAGGACAGCCATAGAATTGGGTTAAGACAATCAAAGCAGGCTGCAAGGGTACTCAGCAATTAGTTTGGAATAATATTGGACTGAGGAGTTACAGTTACTCATCTGCTGTTCATTCTATCTCTAGGCCCTGTAACATTTGCTTGAGGGCAGAGTATAAGTGCAATTTCTGTTTCTAGAACAGCAGGAAACCAAGACATTGATACTAAAAGATTATGCTTGTGTAGACTGCATTCCAGATGGGTAGATGACTCAAGCCATGGCTGTCCTGATTCTGCAAGACCTGAGCAGAGCTTTCTCATTCATGGAATGATCATAAATTTAAGTCAGATTAACAACAAGAATCCTTTCGATGTTAACAATGGACTGTGGCCCTGGTAATAATTCACTTGGCTTTTGAAAGCTAGCTTGTTGGCAAGAATGGTTAGTTAGTCAGAAAGATGCATATACAGATGAAAATAAAACTTCAGATGTTTTAATAATTACATTATTATACTTTTCAATAAAAAATTTAAATGGATAGTTTAGTAAAAAAAATGGTAAAACTGCACATAACCCTCCATTTTGATGGGGGTTAATGCTTGGGGCTGGACAGACATTTACTTAGTAATGAAAAGTTAATTATCTGGCAGAAAACTCAACAAAAATGATAAGAGCTTTGTATAACTGAGCTAGATGCTGTAGAGTTTTTGGTGAGGATGTGAATTGTTTTGCTTACATGTTGAGTTTTCATCTGGCTAGAAAATGCCTCCGTGTTAAACTTGTAAGTTTGACTTACTTCCGTGTCTGATACCCAGTAAGCTGAAAAGGGATACCCTTGTGTAGATACATTAGATATAAATACTGGTTTAAGAAGTTTGTAGTAGTTTATGAGTACTTTGACTGTACTGAATATATAATTTTCCTGATTCAACTTGTTGTACCTTAGTGGTTAGTATTAAACTGCTGGATGCAACCAAAGATGTCCTGCGATACCAAATTTTCTTGCTTTGGGTTCTGTCTGCTTTACGTCTGTGAATCTGGCAAAAAGCATTTCCTTTCCATTTCACCAGGTCTTTCCACTCTGGCTTTGTCTTCCTCATACTGATTCGCAAGTGCTGAAATGTGATGTGGAAGGCCGGTGTGGTTATTGAATGTTACTGAGTGGTAGTGTGTCCACCTGTCTGGGGTGCAGGACTTTTAATTACTGTTTGAAAAGATCTGTACTCCAGGTCTTCAAAGAGCCCCGGTTGCTTATAAACCATTCATTAAAAGCGTACCAATGAAATCCTTATGTAATTGTGAAGTGACATATTGCCAATCTGCTGAGACGAAGCTTGCCAAAACATTAAGGCATTGTTGGTCTTTAGAAACTGGGTCTTTGCAGGGCTTGGAAGCTGGCAAGTGGACTGGGGTTGTGGGATGTTGGAAGTAGGAGGGCACACAAGCTTCTTCCTGGCAATTGGCTTTATTTGACATGACTGTCTTTCCCTTGTTTTCCTGGCTCTTAACCACGCCTATGTGGTTATTTTTCTCTGCTGCTGGGAGCACTGTTCGCTCACGCAGTTTCACTTGGAAAATACTGGCTTCTAGGAATTTTACATCAGAAGTGGTTCTCAACTTGCTTTTTTGGATGGTTAACTGCTCAGGGACTTGAGTGGGGTTGTCTAGCTCCCTTTAAGATCCTCATAGTTCATTGAATTAATACATTCAGTCAAGTGGAAATTGGCTATGGCCAAAAGGCAAGTGCTAGCACTTGAAACCTCAGATCCATGGAGTGTTCCACAGTCTATCTTAATGTTTTCTTTTCCAGTACCCATTAATTCATTGGACAAATAATGGAACCAGAGAATTATTTATCAAATGATCTCTCATTGTTGTTCCTAATATTTTTTTTTTTTAGGGTTGCTCCTCTAGAGAGGAAAGAGTCGCCTCTTATCTCATTTTGTCTGATGAGACAAAATGTGTTCTTAATCCCATTAGTATAATGAATAAAACTTGATATCTAACAAATAAGGTCTTCTATATCCTGGGATTCCTTGGGGCTATATTTGGTGAGACCTATAGAGGTGATTCTATACAGATGCATCACAATTTGGGTTTCTGGTAGCTGAGAATATTAGACAGCAGAGAGGTCTGAGTTTGCAAAAATCATCATAGTCAGGATGAACTCGCCTGTTTTGCTGCTCTTATCTGCCTTCAAGTTGACTTGGACTCAAGGCAACCCTATGAACGCAAGACCTCCAAGAGCTGCAGCCATCAGATGCCCTGTTCAGGTCTGGCAGTGGCATTCATGATTGAATTAACGCACCTGTAATGTAGTCTTACTCTTTTCCTACTGCATTACTGAGCATTATGGTCTTTTCCAGCGAGTCAAGTTATCTCATCATATTTCAAATATATGATAGCCTCAGGTTTAGTCATTTTGGAATCCAGGCTTGATTTGCTCTCAGCTACATTCATTTGTCTTTTTGGCAGTCCATAGCATCTGTAGAATTCTCCTGCAGCACCACATTTCATATTAATTGACAGCTTTCCTCACTGTCCAGCTTTCATAACCTTACATAGAAACGGGAAACATAATGGCATGAACGATCATGACTTTGGTATTCTGTGATACATATTACACTTGTGAATCTTATCTAGCTCTTTCCAAGTCTCAGTCTTTTTCTCATCTTTTAACTTTAAACTCCATTTGATTTGATTTGAATTAACCAATAACCTTTATTTATAACAGTTGAGTATGAGCTGGTATTGTAAAAAATTAGGTCAACACCGTACCAGTTGGGTTAAATGTTCCATCTTTGTTTGCAAAAGAGGAAGGAAAGGTTGCAAATCGTGGGACACTGGACTTGGTGGGCTAGGAAAGAGATGCTA
>NC_056528.1:32621789-32654341 GCF_019175285.1 Sceloporus undulatus
AAAGCTGCTCCTAGACCTGTAAGCAAATACTGCTTTTGCTGCTCAGAGTTTCTCTATAAATTGGAGACTAGAGAACTTAAAGCAGTTTTATGATCACTGGTCATAGAGGGGAGTGTCTTTGAACAAAGGGAAAATGCTGTCATACCTGTGCCTTGATAAAAGACTGGGTGTGGTGAAAGATTATCATTCCCCTAGGGAATGGGGAAGGGGAGGGTCTCTTATATAGTGAACCTATTAAAATTGAATAATAGTTTGTGTTAAAATGAAGGAGGTTTTGGTTCTTAAATGGCGAAAGAGGCTGCACTGACTCTGCTACTATTTTTGGTGACTGGGAAGTGTTTGTCTCTTTTAGCACAAGGGAAATGCCTGAGAAAGATGTGTTGTGCTCCACTGCTGCTGTTCAGAAAAAAGAAACACAAAAATCTTGTGCTAGGGCTGTGTTTGCTGTTGGATGATAGGGTGGCTTATTTGACAGATGTTTCTGCTTAGTGAAATTCAGCAGTTTACCTTAATACTGCTAAAGGATTAGTAGTGATTCAAAGGCACTTCAGTTAAATGCATTGGAATGGGCTGTAAAAGATGCCAGTAGTTGGGGTAGGAGAAATCATTGGGCAAGTTGCTTTGTGAGGAAGCGAGGGGAGGAATATTAAGGACAGAAACTCTTTTGATCAGTGGTTCTGCTGTGTGCTTTCCTGGATAAGTAATTCCACGTTCTACCATTCTCACTTCCAGCATATTGGAATTGTATAATTATTGTTAAAAAATAAAGAAAACAAAATTAGTAAATGGGACTTTTTGCTGTTTTATAGGCTGGATGGAAGGAAAATCATGCCACTTTCATGAACGAACTGAAAAATCTGCAAGCTTCAGGATTGACGACTCTTGGACAGGCCCTGAGATCATCGTTTGACCTGCTAAACCTCAACAGATTAGTGTCTGGAATAGACAACTATGGGCAGGTAATGGATGCTGCTGTTCAAATAGGTTGAAAGTAGTTGCTGGTATGCTTAAAATAAGACAAGGAGGCTGTTTGGAGAACGTGCATGTTCAAATACAGAAAGCTTGAGATGCTTGTCTTTCCAACTTCTAAGTCTCTGTTGACTGTCTGTAGCTATAGACAACCAGGAGAGATAAGAAAGATTCAGCAACTCTAGAACATGACCACTGTTAGTTGTCTCCAGCTGTGTTTGAAGAAAGTACTGCTGCATCATTTTGTGTAGGAGATTTAGTGGCAAGTAGGAGACCAGAACAGAGACATAAACCTGTTGCCCCAGTACTCCTGGCTTCTTTTAACCAGTATGCCACAAGCCTGATTTTCTTGCTCCCCTTTTACTTCTTTTCTCAGTGAGATGACTGTATTTCCCAATGACATTTTTGTAGTTAAAATGTTAACATGGATATATTTTTCTTTCCCCCCTGTAGGGAAGGAACCCTTTCTTTCTAGAGCCATCTATTTTAATTACCATCACAGATGGAAACAAACTGACAAATACTTCTGGTGTTCAAGAGGAGGTAAGGCATGGTGCTGATCTTTAAAATGCAACAGAGTTGCATCAAGTAGTTGTTTGCAGTTAAAAAATATGCTACTTCTAATGCTTGGTGTGACTTAAAATTCTAGATAACTGCATGGATGAAGATGTTAGGCTGGGAGAACATAGAAGGTTGCCTTTTATAATGAGTCAGATTTTCTATGTGAGTGATTCTCAAACTTTGATCCTCCAGGAGTTTTCGACTGCAGTTTCCAGAAGCCCCAGCCAGCTTGGCTGTTCTGGGAGCAGAAATCCAAAACATTTGGAGGGCCAAAGTCACTAGTTTATCAAGGTGGCTTTTTGTTTGTAGGTTCCAAAATATGTTCATTGGACTAAAGTTTTGAGAAAGCCTTACCATTTAGTTGAAGTCTAAAACATCTGGAGAGCCCCAGTAAGGGAACCACTTGTGTAGTCAGATAGCTGTTTTTAGGAGTATCAGGCAGATGTTGTTTCCCAGACCTTCAAGATGGCAGAAATTGGGCCTAGAAACCTTTGTATGTAAGAATATGCAAACCTATGCATATGTACAGTATCTTGTTCCCTGAAAAGAATGACCTTGCAAGCTTGATGGACTACTGTATCTGAAACTAACACCTGAGTTTTTGCACCACAGAGTGCAATGTAGAAAATAAATCTCCACTCCAGTTGCCATCTTCCCCATGTTATATTCCTTAATGTCCTAAGTGGCTGGATACTTCAGTGTTAGTTGGGAATGTTACTGGAAAATGGAGTGTGCTACGTTTTTGACTTGAGATTAAACATTGCTTTAGTAAAGTCTTTAGATAATTCTCACTTTTGTTTTAGCTTCATCTTCCTCTGAATTCCCCCCTGCCTGGTAGTGAGCTAACCAAAGAACCATTTCGCTGGGATCAAAGGCTCTTTGCCCTTGTGTTGCGCTTGCCTGGAGCCTCTTCTGTGGAACCAGAACAGCTTGGAAGTGTTCCCACAGATGACTCTGCTATCACACAGATGTGTGAAGTCACAGGAGGTAGCTGCTTCTCTTAATTTTTTTTCTCAGTCTGCAAATTTAAATCTTCTTGCTTGAATACCAAGAGGGATGTCACCGATTAACTTTATCTTGCTCAATTTTCAGTTTAGATATAAATGTTATATTCTGTCTACTACGCCTGTGGCTGTGAACAGATAGATGTATGCTATTTTCTTTCCTTCCTTAAATACTGATTTGCTTGAAACTGGCAGATCAGCTCCAAGGAGAAGCTGTTGTAGCTTCAGCAAGGCATTGCTGTTGGGTTCCTGCTCTTTGCTTGCTTTGAGGGCTTGATTAGTGGTCTTGAAATGATACAAGTGTCTGGTAGGAGATGCAGAAGCAGTGTTGAAGGCCTAGATGAGCCCAGAAGTCTCCATCATGCTTGAAATCGATGGCTTTCTCCTTTGTGAAGCCTGTCTTATCTTTTCAAGGATGACAATTCTAGACTGCTCACTTTGGCTGTTACATTGAGGCTCTGGTGCTGTGCATCCCTCTCCCCTTTAACATGGTGCAAATGTGTGATTCAGTTCCATGCTTGTTTTCACACAAGCATTGTTTTCTTTTCCCCTTCCCCTTCTGCATCTGGTACAAGCTTTTGTTATTGACTTTCAAAGCCCTCCATGGATTAGCCCCTCCTTACTTATCTGACCTTCTTTCTCCTTACATTCTTACTCGCACCCTCCGCTCTGGTAGTCAAGGTCTCCTGTCACAGTGTAAGACTACCACTGCCCCCTCCCGAATTCGTCCCTTCTCGCTTGCTGCCCCTTACTCCTGGAACCTTCTTCCCCCACATGCACACCTCATCACTTCTCTACCCAGTTTCAAAACTGAGTTAAAGACTGTATTGTTTAGAGAAGCATTCCCAGAGGTGAGCCCCTCTCTGACCCAGGAAGCCTCCTTTTAAGCATCCATTAAGAAGCCAAGCCCTTCCTCCAGTCCATCTGCCTTGGTCCAGGCCTCGGAGGTGGAGAAGAACTGCTGGACCTGATCCCATTCCCCACCACCACTCCCTTCTCCTTTTGTGTCGTGTCTTAGATTGTAAGCCTGAGGGCAGGGAACTGTCTAACTAAAAGATTGTATGTACAGCGCTGTGTAAATTTACAGCGCTATATAAATAAAGGTTAATAATAATACTGTAATAATAAATGCTAGTTTTATTCTGAGGCACAATTAAAGAGAGCCACCTCACAGTCATTACTTATTGAAAAAGATGTGACCTTATGTGCTCAGTAGCTGTTCTTAGCCTCATGGAGAAATTAAGCAGGAAGAATTTAGCTTCTCTTTTGTCCATCCATGTGGAACTAAATATTCTTTGTATATCTGAAATGAGAAACACTTAATTGCCAATGATTGTACTTCCTACGCAATGAAATTGTTGCCTTTTTGTATAGGTCTCCTTCCAGAATGTGAACTCCTAGGGGGAAAAGGTTGCTTTAGGTGTAATCCTTCTGCAGTATTTGCAAGTGTTACTACCTTCACTGAGCACTTTTTAAAGCATTTGTCCTCACACTTGTTACCCTTGACATGAGTGTGTAATTTTAAAGTGTGCATTTCTGGTAATTACATAAGCTTGCCTTCAAAACTTGTTCTTTTCTCTCTTTTCCACTGTAGGACGCTCATATTGTGTTCGAACACAAAGAATGTTGAACCAGTGTTTAGAATCGCTAGCTCAGAAAGTTCAAAGTGGTGTTGTCATTAATTTTGAAAAATCAGGACCAGACCCACCCTACATTGGGGAAGGTACAGTAAACTCTTTACTGTAAACTTATTTAAAATGACTTTTCAGATAATAGCCATAAATAGTGTTTGGAAAAGTAGTATTGGGGAGCTAACATAACATACCATGGTCTTTATTGTTCTCTTCTTTCATTTTAGATGGACTTGTTGACACCACAAGGCCAGTCAGCTCTTTTGGTTCTCAGCCTTGGCACAGCTGTCATAAACTTATCTATGTGCGGCCAAACCCTAAAACAGGAGTTCCTGTTGGACACTGGCCAATTCCAGAATCTTTTTGGCCTGATCAAAATTCGCCAACCCTGGTAGGTAGCATGCCAGAAGTACACAGTCTTAAGCTGAGATAACAAAATGAAAGCTATTTTGGAGTTAAAAGTCCCAATTCAAATATCAGTTCACCATGGAAATCACTGAGATTCCCAGATGCATCCATAATCTTCCCCCATGGGGATAATATGGACTAACATTCCAGATGATTTCATTCCAAATGATGTGTGAAGTGTTTTGAACACTTAAGAAAAGTGTCATAGTTCTTAAGGCACAGTAGCATGCTCCTTCTTTACAACTGCTTATGGAGGCTTCCAAGAGTCTTAGTGAAAGGTTTTGCGGGTGACACCTGTCACATGTTGAAATGTCACAGTTTCATTGTTCACTGATTATAGGCATCTGGGGTTGAACTCAAATCAGGTGGTCATTTTTCTGTCCCCTCTAAAATTGGTTCTGATAGTGTCCCTTTTTCTTCTTTCAAGCCTCCTCGCACAGCCCATCCGGTGGTGAGGTTCTCCTGCATGGATTGTGAGCCCATGGTGATCGATAAGCTTCCGTTTGACAAGTATGAGCTTGAGCCATCACCTTTAACACAGTACATCTTGGAGCGAAAGTCACCTCATGTGTGCTGGCAGGTATATGATGGAAACCCCATTGCATGGATTCCAAGACAGTGCTGGGCAGACTTGTAGGGCAGAACAAGGAAGTATTGTTGGTATGTAGATGGGGTTGGAGATGACAGAAGTGATGAGATATTCAATGAGATGCCTTAGACAAGTCTGTTTTTCTCTCCCTAGAATTGAGGCCATAGCTCAGTGGATAAAGCCCATGTTTTGTTTGTAAAAGATGTCACAGTCATTCACGCTCACTGGCATTCTAGTCAAAGGTAGTTCGGAAAGACCCGTTCCTATTCTTGTAATTGCAGTTATCTAGAATGAACTGCTAATGGGCTAGATTGGTCAGATACCCATCCATAAGTCATTTCTGAATTTTCAGTTTTTGTGTGATACAATCATCCTAGTATTTAAAATGTATTTAAACTGGTAGCTGTAGGTGACCAGCAGCTGCATACAGGTGGAATTCTGTAAGGTACTTTCAATAAAATGCTCAGTTTCTCCTCAATGTCCAGTGTAAAAACATGCAGTCTGTTAGAGAAGGGAAAGCCCTTGTCTGTACCCACTATTGAAATAAAGCTCTTCTCCACCTGCTGCTAGTCAGCTAGGATTGGTCTTTCTTCTTGCAAGCAAATACTTTATGAGAGCTAATTAATAAGGATGTGAATGTAAATCACCTTCTCCCTTTGATAATCAGTTTCAGCACTTTCCCCCAAAGCAGTAATGCTTACTAAACTTCTTGGAGGAGAAGTAGTTAGCGAATGACTCTCCTTCAGTCTTTTATAGAATCTCTTAGGATATTTACAGGATAAATTAAAAATGTTGAATTATATTTAAAATATAGGCTTCTAGACAATTCTACACACAGTTATTAATTCATCTGCTATTGACTTGAATTGGAAGTGGATTAGACTCAAAGATGTTTTCCTAGTTCCTTTAAAAGGACATCAGATGAGCTGGCACTGATATCTGCGTAGCCTTGATATCTGCATAGTCTGTTTTCTAGCCTAGCCTTCTCCAGTTTTCCAGAGCTGGCTGTTAACATTTGTATACATGAAGTATTTGAGGCCACTGAACAAGGGATGGAGATGGGTTTTTAAACTTAGTTCTAACTAACTAAATTCTGGTAGAACTGAATGGTCAAGTTTCATAGGCCTTGATGGCCCCATGGTGGCCTTCTTGCAAGTATTGCTGGGCAGTGCTGAGATTTGGCATTGGACTGCCACTCTCTGTTCTGCTCCTGCATGCGTCTTAGTTCATACTCTTGTTGAGTCAATGTGGTAATGCAGACCCCTTTCCTCTTTCCATTTTGAGTCCTGTGTCACGTTTTGACCTACTCACATTTAAAAATCAAGCATTGCTTGATTTTGTGGCTGCTTCTACTCCACCTCTGACACCAGGTATTACTCTGAGATGGTGTCAACCTTTCCACCATCCCTGTTTTTCATTAGGTAAATTGGTTGTTACCATTGACTGGCTAGCCACTTATGTTTGGGTGGTTCTTTGCCATCAGATTAGGACAATGGGTCTCTTACCTGTACCAATGACAGAGAAAGAGAGGGAGGTTGTAAACTCAACAGCTTGCTTCAGATGAGCACTGAGTGATGGCAGCTAGAAGTTCAACTCTGCTGTTCTCAGGCATGTAAATCTTGACTGACAGGATGATGATATCATCAATCATAATAATGAAAATTGATACCCTACTTTCTTGCACTAACAATGCTAACAGTAATCATTTTAAAAAATGCTCGCAACATAGTTGAGAGGTAAAAACAAATGTAAAACTTTATTTCAAATATGTTATTTTAAAAAAACCCAACCATTAAAAGCCCCTTCAGCACTCGGAAGGTAATTTTATTGCCAGTAGGGTCATTTTTGAAGCGTTGATTCCAGCTCTGTGATTTGGCAGCCTTGTTCAAAGATGAAGGTAATGCTTCCGTGTGAGTTTATTTATTTGACACATCTGTAGGCTGCTTTTTGGAGGCAAGCTGTTCCAAATTGTCTTTCAAAATATATATTTATACTTTAAACAATACAAAATGAAAACAATACCAATTAAAAAAAGCAAGAACCACAAGTGTTTTAAATAATAAACAGTTTTCAGTCACATCTGACAAACAATGATAAACTACTGTGGCACCATATGTTTAGCTGTCCCAGAAGGTAAATTGCACATGATGTATCCCCCTGTGCTTACAAGACAAAGAGCAGATGCTCATTGCACAGCTTTTCTCTTACAAAAACAACCAGTATGCACCAATTTTGATGAAGAGGCTGCAGTCATTGGGCTTTAAAAGTACATTGGACGCCAAGTAGGGTTTTGGTGCGCAAACATCTTACTGTTCCCCGTTTTCTTCCTAGGTGTTTGTAAGCAGCAGTGGAAAATATAGCGAGCTGGGTCATCCCTTTGGGTACTTGAAGGCCAGCACCACCCTCACATGTGTCAATCTGTTTGTGATGCCTTACAACTACCCTGTTTTGCTTCCTCTGCTAGGTGAGTAGTGCAGAGTGTTGCACTGCCGGCTAGGAAGGTAGTCTGTCTGTCTCTGTATTGTCCGTGATGTTTGTTTTGCCAGCCATTTTCTTAAACGGAATGGGAGACCAGAGAGTGTTACAGACTGCTACGTTGGGAGAAGAGGATTTTTACACCCACTCTCCCTTTTTCTCTCTGCAGCAGAGGAGGAGAGCCACCTGCTGCCAGTGCATGTTTGATGCTGCTCACCTCCTAGACTCGTAGCTTCTTCCTTAATTGGAGTAAGGTTCAACCTCCATTCTTTTCCCTCTTTCAGGATGTGGTGTTTGCATATTCTTGCAGCACCTTGTGTGGCCCCTGTCTTTTTTTGCTTTTGCTTTTGTTTGTTCTGAGAGTTTGGGGTCACAATATAAGGGGTGTGTGGGGGAGATGGAAACCCACAAAGGACTAGAACCTTGATACGGTTTGGGAGTTCTCACCAACTCTTCCCATCTTTTGCTGGAAAATAAAGATCTTACTGTCTGCTCTTGATCATTTTAACAAAAATTTGGTTCCCATGGCAAAATAGCAGAAATTAATAAATAAAGGGCCATTTCCCCCCCAAAAGTGTATTGGCAGTTGGACGTAAGCTTGGGTTGACTGGAGTGACACTGAATGCCTTTGGGAGAATTATACAGTTGTTATTTTCTCCTTGTCTATCATTCAGATTGTCTGCTCTTCAGGGTTCTTGTGTTGTCTGCAGTAATGATTGCAATATACTTTGTGTACAGAAAGTAGTTTTTTTTCCTTTTTAGATTATATTGTTTGGATCTGTTGTGTAGATCTTCTTTATTATGTATTAAATAGAAGATCGTGTATGGCTTCTGAATCGTGAATTTCATGGAAGGAGGCACATCAGGGTTTTTAAAATGGGTTTATCTAGTGGTTTGAGTTTTGAACTATGACTGTGGAGATCAGGGTTCGATTGCCTGCTTGGCCATGGAAACCCACTGGATGAGTCACACACTCTCAGCCCCAGAAAACCTTGTGATAGCTTCACCATAAGTTGGAAATGACTTGAACACACACAACAACAGCAACAACTTGTATCTTCAATGTAGTGTATTCCTGATCTTCCTCTGCTGCACCCAAACCAATTGTTGCTTTTTTGGTGATAAACTCCATATTTAGTAGTGCACCCCACATCTGTTCCCCAGCACCTAAATTTTTTCCTTTAGAATTGACCTGCCTTGTAGATGAACCTCAAAGTGATGATTAGGACCTGCTGGGTTTTTTAGTACAGGCTGTAAAAGCTTTGCCTTTTCCTTCTTCCCTGGTACCTTTTGTTTTCATGGTAGGAAACACATGTGAGGTAGATTCCCTTTTCAGTATCTGTGCCCTTTCCTTGGAAGCCCTTATGTTTTCCAGTCCAGCTGAGTAAAAGTGCTAAAACAGCAGGGTGGAGATTCCAGACTGTATGAGTCACAGAGAAGATGTTTGCTCAGTAGTTGGGTTGTTTTGCAGATGCAGGAATGACAAATAGAGGCACACGTGTGTTGAGCTATTTCTTGTCTCTGTGGAGGAATCCATTCAACCCCACCCTGGGCTATATGTATGCATCTTGGGCATCATCCTGACATATGTTTAACCCCACATTCGTTACTTTCTTTCATGGGACAAAATGGTTAAGAATTTGCAAACATAATATCTTGGAAACAGCTGTGGTGTTTGCATTTTAGAACAAGCGCCCTATCCGTTCCAAATTGTGCAGGATAGCTTTTTAAGATTTGAAGAACTGGGGAGGAGTATGTAGATTCCCCTTGTCGTCTTGTGCACTATTCAGACAGCATGAGTGCTCTTCTAGTGAAGCATTCTCACATTGATTTTTTGGTCCAAAGGCAACTTCGGGGTATCCACTTGCTACAAACCATTTAAAATTCTTTCCTCACACATGCAAAGAGAAAGAAACAGAGAAAGAAAGAAGCCTTTCTCGTTTATTCAGCTATTTTTGCCAGTGGTGTGGCTACTCCTTTGATTTCTTGTTTGCTGCAGCTTGCAATAATTTTTTGTCGAGTTCTTCCAGAGAACTAAGATGTCATTAAAACAGGAACATGAGTTGCTGCCGCAAGGTGGCAGAACTCACAAATTGATGTAGAGCAATGAAATCCACTGTGAAACCTGTACCATATTGTTTGGAAGAAAAGGCCAATAGAATACTTGAGCATTGTTTGGCTGAAGGACGCAGACCAAGGGAGCATAGATTCCTTTGGGTGAAGTAACCATCCTACCAAGTAACTTGTGGATTCTTCAAGGTATATGTTGAATGAGGAATAGTTGCTTTGCATCCAGCTTCTGTTAGGAGTAATTTGGTAATGCTGATGTTCCAAAGAGCATCTGGGGCTATCTGAATGTAACTAAAATGTCCACTTTAAAATGCTGAGTCGAATTTAAATGATCTTGGAAAGTGCGCTTCCCTCTTCTCTGTCTCTCCTCACTCATGATCTTAGTATCATGCAGGGAAAATAAGAAATGAATTAGTCTCAAGTAAGTTAACATCTAAACAAAATAACACTACTTCCTTTCATTAAAATTCTGTGATAGTTGGATAGACCAGATTGGAGAGTATCGATGTGTTATTGCAATTGCAAATCAGATTGATTAAAAAATACTCTGAAGGAGGGGTCTACCTTTGGAGCTCAGGTTTTTCTGGGACAATCTTATACATACATACACATACTTATACCTACCCAGAAATATAGATAGGATACTTGACTGCAGTGTTGGGTCTGATGTGTGTGACTGATTGTTTCTTCTCTTTGCAGATGACTTTTTTAAGGTCCACAAACTTAAGCCAAATCTGAAGTGGCGCCAAGCTTTGGACAACTACATAAAAACCATGCCTCCATACTACTTACTGGTATGTATTTCTGTCCATTCGAGGGGTCTAAATGGTATTGGTGGCTGGCACTCTATGGCAGAACAGATCTTAATGTGTGTTGTGTTCCAAGCCATATTGTTCCTGTGCCAGAAGGGTTAGTGCTTGCAACATTTCATTCTGGTATCTCCACAAATGTGGTGCTATAGTTGCTATTTAGCCCAAGGCCAGTCTTCCCCCACCTCCTTCTTGTTGGGCCAAGTAACTGCTGGTTTCTGTGCTACTTCTAGTAATATGGGCAGGCTTCTAACACCACCTCTCCACCTGCAAAGATGTCAGTGTTTAACAACGTAACTGGCTGGGACAGGTGGGGAAAGGAAGCTGGGTGGGTTTGGTGGGGCTGGTGTAAACAACCCGCATAGCTTGGGCAAGATGCCACAGTATGGACTTGCATCATCCCGGCATTCACAGTCTCTTGCCTTTTGTGCAGAAACAGCTGGTGGTGCCACGTTGCATGGTGCCATGCTGATTACTTTGGTCTGATGCCCATTGTAAGCTGGCTAAACCCACCAGATGTTCTACTTGGAATCCTTGCTTCCAAACGTGGCATGCTGGAGCATCAACTCTGCTATGCCTTAGCTTCACGTACACTGATCTGTGAGATCTTTTTTTAAAAAACTTAAACGACAACAACTTTTTTTTAAAAAAAATTGATACTCTTCTTACTCTTGTGTATTTTGTTTTCCTTATAGCCATTAAAGAAAGCCCTAAGGATGATGGGAGCTCCAAATCTGATATCAGATAATTTAGATTGTGGACTTAGTTACAGTGTTATCTCTTACCTTAAAAAACTCAGCCAACAGGTAGTATCGACAAAACCTTTGCAATTAGAAGTACATTGATGATGATTTTTTTTCCTAGTATGTGTTACTCTGGTTATATAAAATCGCATAAGGAATGTCCTTTTTTCATATTTTTGAGAAAGGTAAACTGTTTCTGTAAGTGGTGGTGGGTGCTCTGGAATAAACTGCCAGAGAGGAGAATGATCCAGCTACCTGTTCAGTGCTTGCTGGGTTTTAGTTGTGTAATCTCTGTTGCCAAGGGGGCATCTCAGTACATTTTGCCAGCGATTGAAGGTAGTGGCAACTAAACGCAGTACTGCAAAACTGAGGGTTGTAAAAACCTTTTTTAAAAAAAGTGTATGCTGGTTTTATAGGAATTTGGTGTTCTAAACCCAAAAATGACCTCCAGTTTTCTCCATCAAGTAGTCATTTCACAACTTGCTTTTGACTTTTCAGTGTCGCAATGTGTCTGTCACTAACTGACACGACCCTGCAAAGAGTAAGAAAAGGGGTTAAAGTCTTCTAATAGGCTTTTCCAAACACTTTAATTTGCTGATATGGAACACAAAAATTGGTGCAAAAGCACTAAAAGAAATCAAACTGGAACATCTGCTCCCACACTTAATCAAAGCTAAATTGATAAAAAAGAATCAAATTTGTGAAAGAACTTGTGTGTGGTACAAAATTTTTATTGCGTTTTTTTCCCAAATGCATCACCCAAATATATATTAAAAACAGCTACAATATTGAAAAGTTGTTTTTTTCATCGCAGGCTTGTGTGACTGGTGCTCTTGGTGGCAGGAAGCCATGCCTCTGTCTGTAGACACTTTTATGAGGAACTTCATAAAAAATTTTGAGCAGCTGTGACCTTCCAGATGTTTTTGAACTCCAATTCTTAGAATTCATCATCATTGGCTGGGGTGCATTGAGGCTGTAGACCAAAAACATCTGGAAGGCTACTGTTGGCCAGCCTATTTGTCAGCTTGTAAGACAAGGAAAGGTCATTCTTTTGCCTTGGCCAAATCCTCACCTCTCTGGGTGCGGAACTGCAGAAATAACCTCAGTTCTGGTTTCCTTGAGGTTTTGTAGGGCGGAATACAACTATTAGATGGGAATTGCACTTTTAAGGATAATTTGGAATTACCTGCCTTTATTGTTCTGTGGGCAATAAATTTGAAAAATTTGGCCCTGCTTGTGCATCCTTTTCTGTATTCTGTCTTCTCTTCATTGGTAGTGGATTTAAACATGGACCACAAAAGGAGTGGGCTTGTTTTATGTCCTCATGCAGGAATATATGCAATCCCCACCGTTTGCTCTTTTGCATAACTAGAAGAAATTGCTTTTATCAACTGGATAATGTGATACGCCAGAGCTTTAGAAAAGTAAAGTGTTCCCCACAAGGAAAAAGAGACTGAAGCACTTGAGCAAAGAGGATCTAATAGAACAGTGAAGGGCTTACAGCTGTACAAATATAAGTTTAGAATTTGCATGTGTAAGTCAGGTTTAAATATCAGGGACTTACGTGTGCATGACTCACTGATTTTCGGTGAGACCTTATAATGGAATGATTCCATCAGAGCGCCTTGAGATAGCTGCTCTAATATTGGTAGTGGTGGTGGGGACTTAAATTGTTTTAACTGGTGCTGTACACACTGGCCCCCATCATGTGCTAGAGGTTGGCTGAGGACGCACCATCCATATTGGCCTCACCCCTAGCACGTGATGGGGGCATCAAAATGGCGGTGCCCTGTACACATGGTGCCACCATTTTGACGTGACAGACGCATAGCATCCGCACTTCCTGTCGCGCTTGCGGTGTCACGAGTGCATCATATGCGCACTCGGGCGTTGCAAGCACGATGTAAAAAATGTAATTTTTCCGTCACCGGGAAGCCTCGCTGTTTGGCAGCTGAGGCTTCCTGCTGGCAGAAATGGAGGCAGCGGCAGACTGCCTCCATTTTTGGGCTGTCTGTATCCCGCCCCTATTGCTCTTGTTTGAGATTAACAGAACATCATCTATGTTTTAATGCATAGTATATGAAATGTTTCAGGCAGGGTATGTGTTCATTTTTAGAGCAGCACTTTAAAGTTAATTCTTTAAAGAGTTCTAGTGGGATGATGCATTACTGATTGTGCAGAAGTCAAGAGTTCTAACTTGCAGAAATAAGTATTTCTTAATTTTAAGTAATTTTTTTAAAACAGAGGAAGCCTTCCTCTTGCCAAGTTCTTTTAGCCAGTGTTCTTAGAATAGATTTGCCATACAGTGGGGGCACACAAACAAAGGAAGAGACCCATTGTGTGTGTGTGTTCTTTGAAGACTTCGTGCTACAAACATCTCTGAAATACAGTATTGAGTTTCATAATTGCTAGTGCACAGAACTTGTTCCACTGTTCGTTGTACCCTGGCTGCACAAGTCTTTAATCTGTTCACACCATAGTAACTTCTGTTGAGCTAACTGCTTTTAAAATACTATATATGCAAGCTTTTAGGTTGCTCATATCCTTTCATGGAACATTCTCCAGGTATGACTGATAGCAGATAAAGAGGAGGGATGGGAGATCTGTCTTGTGACTAAAACTACATTTACAGAAATTACTAATGTTGCTTTTTGCAACTTTTTAACAGCTTTCAGGCATAATAAGTTTGGATTAAAAGGCAATTTCAAGGCCACTTATGAAAACGCCTTGTGTAACTTTGAAAGCTTGCACAATCTATCAAATTATTGTGATAGTGTTTTAGCTATATACTGTACCTTGAATCTTTGAGGATGTTTCTTAGAAGCAGTTCTTAATTTCTCTTGACATTAAGAAGAGAGAAGCTTTGGCTGTCCTTTGATGTAGTTGGAACTTGCTTTATATTAGAAATAACTGTGGTACCATTCACATCCCTTAATGTGCCGTATCGTTTTATTGTAGACGAAAACTGAGTCAGAGCGGATAATAGCATCTGTGGGTAAGAAACCACCACAAGAGACGGGTATTAAAGTGAAAAATCACTCCAGTGGCCTCTCCTTGATCCAGAGCAGGGATTTCAAACAGCTCCTTCAAGGGATCTCCGGGGAATCTCTGCTGAGGCTGCCTGACATGAGCGTGAAGGAGTTTGCTGGATTCCACATAGGACTCTTGAACAAGGTAAATTGGTAAATGTTGTACCATGGAAAAGCAAAAAAGCTTGATTTGTGTTTTCCAATTTGGTGAGGGTCAGAAAGGGATAGGTAACTAAAACTCCATTCTTGCCCAAAATCAGGATCTGAAGCCACAAGCATACAGGAATGCTTATGATATTCCTCGACGCAGCCTTCTAGACCAGCTGACCAGAATGAGGACTAATCTGTTGAAAACACATAAGCTTATTCTAGGCCAGGATGAAGGTAAGTGTTCCCCCCTGGAGTGATGGAAGGGGGGGGGGTGCTCTGGTTTGGTCAATTTTAGCTGGAGGGGAGCAAGATAAAAACAGACCACTGGCCAATCTGTTGTTACGGCATGTGGAACTTTACAAGTGAGAGAACAACAAAACAGTTCTCAAGACTAGCATGTACATACGAAGGGTACTCTTTTGTAATGTGAAATCCAACAGTGATTTCTGTTGGCATATACAAATGTTATGGTCCACATTTTAAAGTATGAAGGGACCAGTGCTTTGGAAAAGTGGAAAAGAATCACCATGTAGCAGCCTGGCTCTGTGGGATTATGGGAACTGTGATGAAGTTAATACAGTGAGGTGTGTTTTGCCACTGATAGAGGCAGTCTTGTAATGGAGAAAGTTGTGGCATTTGGAGGGTTTTGGGGAGGGTTGACCTTTCTGGAAATAGTACAAGTGTTTTGGTTTTTTCCCTCCCAGATTGCCTTCACAGTGTTCCTGTGGCTCAGATGGGAAATTACCAGGAATACCTGAAGATGATGCCTTCTCCACTTCGGGAAATTGACCCAGACCAACCCAAAAGGCTTCATACTTTTGGTAATCCTTTCAAGCAGGATAAGAAGGTAGGCAGAAAATCCACTGTGACTGGTGCAAAAGCACCTTATTTCCCCTCCCCTCGAAACGCATATAATTTATTTTTATTGCTCTTCCTGGTGCAGACAATTTACTGTTGTGTTCCTTAATCAGTAAAATCAATGTCTTTTCCTCCTCTAGGGAATGATGATCGATGAAGCAGATGAATTTGTTGCTGGTCCTCAGAACAAAATCAAGCGTCCAGGGGAGCCCAACACTCCTGCCTCCTTGAAGAGAAGGCGTAGCATGTCTCCACTCTTGAGGCGACCCCAGTCACCCCCGGTTGTAGCCAATCATGTTGGGGGAAAGGGCCCTCCGTCTGCTGCAGGGTCTCCATCCAACCCTAGTCTTAAAGCCATACCAGCTTTCAAAGGTGACTTACAGATATGGCTTAATTGAAGTCTCTCTGGTTTCCAATCTCTTTCCTTTACTCTTCACTTTTCTCTGTTAAATTGTCCCTGGATTATTTGCCTGTGTTTGTCAGGGTCCTTTCTTCCATGCCTAACTTGATAGGAAATATGTGGTTGTGACTGGGCATGTAGATGGCAGGCGAGTACAGAAAGAAGTATAAGACATGTTTCTTGGTTACATGTGGGCAAGCTATGTTTTCAGGAGGGCCCATAAGCCATAGGCTTATGTATGACACAGTATAGGATAATAGTTGAACATGCAGAACTATGTTTTATCTAGCCATACAACACCCTTGGACTTATTGTTGAGCACAATTTCTCCTTTTATGTCATCCCTGCAAGATGTTGGCCTCATAATTTCTTCCTTTCAGTAGCTCAGAAAAACAATTATGCCCATTTTCTCAAACCTTTCCTTTTGATAAGTTTTCTCAGACTGTGTCCTCCCTTTCTGAATGCTTAAAATTTGTCTTCTGTCCTGCTTTTCTGAATGCTTCAAAAATTATTTGCAGAAGATGAATCATACTGAGTAGATGCCAACTAGTCCATGTGACTATATCCTGTATCTGTGTAGGATGTGTTTACATGCTTGCAATTGCTAAACCTAGGTGATACTGGTCTTTTATAACAGCGGAATGACTTGTGAATTCTACTGTATGCAGAGTTTTGCTTTGAACTGAACTGTCATTGTGGCTTAGCGTAATTCTATCCGATTTCAACATGGGAAGTTTTCAAGTTGGCTCTGGGATTGAACCCTGGAGGAAACGTCCATCACCTTTATCAATATTTATTTATTTTAAAATGTTTCCACCCTAAGTTTCAATTTAAAGTTCAGGGCAATTTAAAGGATCACTTAAAACAAATAAATGAAGCAACACTGAGGACAGTATCTTAAGCAATATAAATATTAAAGGGCATGGAAAGTCTAGGACAGATGTAATCTTCATGTACTTTTTAAAAGCCATCTGATTTGGCACCGGATGAGCTCTTGGACTTCCATTATTAACAAGAGACCCTATCTTTGTTATCCAGCTGTGTTGCCAAGAACAACTGGATAGGCTTATATGGGAGCAGTGACCCTGACCCTAGGCCATGCAGGGATTGAAACACCCAGCAGAAGTTTGGTAATCCAACATCAGAATGTCTCTGAGGTTGAACTCAGTGGCGGGTTACAGACCACCTGTTTGGGGTGGCCTGTAACCGGCCTTTTCCCCACCGGATCGGGGCCTCAGCTGCCAGAACGGCAGCTTCTGAAGCCCCGATCCGCCGCTTTCCAGGCCGTGGGGAAGTGGCAAAAGGCCGCTTCCCCGCGGCCTGGAAAGAGGTGTCCTTGGGGCTTCATGCCCCAAGGACACCCAATAATGGCAAGGAGGAGGAGAAAGGGGCTGCTCGGCCCCTTTCTCCATTGTGTCGCTGGTGCAGCCGTCTAAAGGCTGTGCCAGGGATGCAAACCGCAGAAGGAGCTCCATTTTGGAGCTCCTTGTGCTGCGGAAAGGGCGCTCTAGGCGCCCTCGCGCAGCGTGATGATGTCACAACCGTGCCGTCTCGTTTGGAGGTGGCGCGGTAGTGACATCATGGTGCCGTCCATCTGTATAGGGCGCCGCCATTTTGTATGGACTGGGTCCATACAAGGGTTAGGGGTGTCAAGAAGTGATGCCCCTTTCTAACCCTAGTACGGACCCAGTCCGTACTATTACGCCTATTTGTAACGAGCCAAAGTGTCCTTTATTGAGATGGTATTTAACAATAGCCTAGTCTGTTTTGTTCGTAGATGCTACCTTTTTTTACTGTCAAAATATTATTATTATTATTATTATTATTTATTTACACAGCGCTGTACAACAATCTTTTTAATTGGACGGTTCCCTGCCGTCAGGCTTTACAATCTAAAAAGACACGACACAGAAGGAGAAGGGAGTGGTGGTGGGGAAGGGGCCTGTCTAGTAAGATAATACATATAAAATACATAGCAATACAGGAAATGATTCAATAAAACAGACAACATACTGCTTTTTGGTTGTTGGGGAGGCAGAATTTTCACTTGTTTTCCCCAAGGTACCCACAGTCTAGGAGAGCTAGTGTGATGTAGTGGTTTGAGCATCATGGAGACCAGGATTTGATTCTCTGCTCTGCCATGGAAACACCACTGGGTGACTTGGGCAAGTCACACACACTCAGCCCCGGAAAACACTATGATAGATTTGGCTTAGGATCACCATTAGTCAGAAATGACGTGAAGATACACAACAACAAACAAACAACAAAAAACCATTGGATGACCTTGGACAAGTCTCACTGTGTCAGACTTAAGAGGAAGGTAATGGCAAGCTTCCTAGGAAGAAATCTTGCTGTGAAAACCCTAGGATAGAGTTACAATATGTCAGACTCAGAGCCCTTCGAAGACACCAAAAACACAAAACTTTCAGCACTTGGAGGCTAAGCTTGAGCATCTTTACTTCTACAATGCACTTCTGCTTTTTTGAACCTCTTAAATATAAACCTTTCTTTCTTTTTTTTACAGAAACAAATAGCAATATGGTCCAAGATGGCAATGGTGACAAGAAGGTGGAAAACTTTCAGTCTCTTGACAAACAGGGAGATGGGCTGCTGACACATCTGGTTCCAATGCCCCCTTCTGCTGTGATGGATGATGACCTGCCAAATGACGTGGATTCGCTGACCAGTGAGCTGAACTGCATTGGGGAAGACGGACTAGACCACAGACCCCTTACTAATTCCCTTGTTCGGGGACCTGTGAACTACAGCGTGTCTTCAGAGGACCAAAAGCTAATCTCAGAGCCACCGTCAGGAACCGTACCAAACTCAGTGAAAATAACACCCAGTATGTTTGAAGGGAACAACGAAGTTATCAAAATTAAAGTTATGAAGGAGGTCCGCAAGCCTGGGAGAAGTAAGTATCGAAAGATGGCAAAAGTCACTCACTTGTTCTCTCCCTAATTCGCTTTGAAATACAGTAACATCCTAAATCCACAAAACAGTGATACCTTTGTTGGGCCAACCAGAATTCATTTTGTATATTTTGGTTGGCCCGATAAAGATATTGGAAGTTATTGTACTTTGTTATATGGCCAATATGACTACGCTTGGATATAAATTCACTTTGAAGCAAAGTTGGGATTCATTGTGGCAGCTTTAACCAGGGTCTTCTAGAATTTGCTCCTTTCTTGAAATGGGCAGCAGTTGATCCATTGATTTTAGAGACTATTCATAAACAGATGTAAGTGAGGCAGCACCATCCATCACTATCTGGAGGCTTGTGATAGTTCTCTGTCCCAACATAGTATTAATCAGGCCTGGTCTTACTTAGACGTCACGTTAAGAGGTTAACTGTGTGTGTGTGTGTGCGTGTATGTATATATAGCCTTGCTAGCATTACCAGAATCTCACATTTTCATCTTGTGTTTATGAAATTGTAGATTATGAAAAAATCTTCTCCCTGCTCGAAGAAGTGCAAGGCCCTGCTGCAGTTCAAAAGTATTTCATTGAATTTGCTATCAAAGAGGCAGCAAGGTTTGTATCAAGACAGCATTCTGCAAACTTCATACCAAAGTATTTGTTCAGATGGCAGCCCGTGTGTTGCTTAAACATGCTTGCAAACATTTGTGACCCAGCTGGGTTATGCTCATTTGGTCTTGTCTCCAAGCCCTGGGCCTTGGGTAAAGCTTTTGCCTGGTTGATTGAAGTCTTTAGCAATGTGGAAAAGCCAGTGGGCAGTTCTGATGAAAACCCAGAGGGATGGGGCTATCAATACAGTTGCGCTGTATGTCGCAGGGGTTGGGAAAGTGTGATCGTAGGCAGACCCCAAAGCTATTTGCATTCTCTTCCCCCACTTCCTGGGATGCAGTTTTTTCTGACAAGTGTGTCAGCCCCCATTGAATAATAAACGCTCAACACATACCCTGAATTCCCCCTTTCAGCTGTATTCCAGTCAAAATGGAGACAGGAAGTGACACAACATCACTTCTGGTTGCCCTTTTGGCCAATACAGCCAAAAAAGGGAGGCATTTCTGTGTGCTGTTGGAGGAGACGTTGGCCCCTAAACCCTGGCACAATTGTCACCCCTGATACATTGCAAGGCAAAGGTCTTTGGGGTGTTTCAGGGGGAGAAGCTGAAGATGAGAGCAAAACCCACATTAAACTCCTCCCCTCCCCTCTTTTTCTTAGGTTTAAAAAACGGGTCTTAATTCAGCACTTAGAGAGAATTCTAGAGGAAATAGAGTTCAGCAGCCTGCCCAACAGAGTTAATCATGTCAACAGTAGATAATAGTGTGCCAAGAAGACGCATGCACGGGCCAGGGAGAACACGTCAGCTGTGTCGCAGAGGAGCGGAAGAGGACATGGCGGCAGCGACCCCTGCCACCCTGGCAGCCAGGCTGTTTTTCTGTTGGAGTCTAAGAAGATGAAGAGGAAGGAGAGAAAGGAGAAGAAGAGGAAGGGTGGAGTTTTTACGTTTGCGAACCTCTTTCGCCGGAGACCGGGCTGTGACCTCGATGGATTTGCTGCAGAAGGCGTGGCTTCCTCCCTCCCTGCTCTACTTTGGAGGGCCTGATCCGCTCAATGGGCCGAAGACAAATACCCAGTGCTGCCCTCCTGCAGGTGATGAAAATTTAACTCACTTGAACCTTTGTTCTAAGACACTTTAAAAAAACAAAAAAAAAGCCACAATGCTGCTGCTTTAGGCAGCGGGTCGAATCTTTCAAAGACAGGATGGCACACGCTTTATCTGCACTTGTGTTGGAATGATCCTTTGACCTTAAAAAAAAAAGGAGGAGAGGGAGAAAAGAGAAATCCCTCTGTGGTTGTAGTGCATGTTGTCGCTATAGACCTGAAGGTCCAAACTCCCCAAGAACTGCTAGCCGATCCAGGCACAAGTTTTCAGGGTAAATTGAATTTTGAAAGTTAAAAGGAGCTGCTAAAACTGGGTTGAGGAAAGCTGTCGAGAGCCCCGTGACTACTGTCGGTGGTAGCCACTAAGCAACCTACCTCAGCCTCTCTTCTCTTTTGTCTGCAGACATTATGAAAAGCGCGCCCGAGGCTCCCCCAGGTCCAGACTTCAGTTCTCTTTCATCTTGTGAGGAGGACGGAGACTCTTCACGTGGACTTGGCTTTGGAAGCGCTTAAAGGAAACTTTGGGTGCAATAAAAATTAAAAAACAAAACACTGAAAGAACACAACTCCCTTTCCTTCCCTAGTCTATATATCTCTATATATCTATATCTATATATATTTTACTTTTTAAATGTTCATATGAGAGGAGATTATTTTGGACAGTGTTGTTTACCAGATCCTTACTTTGATATATCAAAACTGTGTGTGCTTGCGTGCGTGTGTGTACATATATATATATATATATATATTATATATATATAAACATGTATATGAGAGATTTTTTTTGAGCACTTGTACATAATAAAAAGAACATTTTATGATTTTTCTAAGAAGTGCGTAATCTGAATGGAGTTCTGCTAAAGTAGGTCTGGCTATCCCACTTATCTATGGGTTCAGAGCAAAACAATAACACTGAAGATGGGAACTCTGACTGCAATGCTAATCTTATCTCTCCTTTGTTCAAAAGAGACAAGATCGAACTGATTGGGCATGTTCACTGTTATCGCACCCCTTCCAGTTCATTTTTAGATAATTCATCTGTGATCTTCCACCCCACACTTCTTTAAAAATCCAGATAGCTTCCATCTGACTCCGCAGTATGTTACTTGGTCATTGGCACATCCTTTTTTCTCTTTCTGTGGTGAGGCTATGCAGGTGACTTGGTCTCTTTCAGTAAGAGGAGCTTCTCCATTTCAGTTCCATTCATGCTGTAACATTGAAGTTCTTCAGCCAGCTTTGGCACTTGTTTACTTTGCAGCTTATTTGTCTGTTGTTGAAGGAAGTTTCTTTCTTTCTGCTGTTGGAAACGAGAGTCGGAACTGGTGAAAAAGAGAAGCAGATCGCTCCAGCTGATGCTTGCAATGAGGTGTAGGCGTTCTTAGGCAGAAAATGTTCTCTGCAGCTGGAGGATTAAAAGGACCACAAAGAAAGAGCTCTTGAAGCTCTTTCTCACTCAGAGGGGAAACAGTCTCTTAGGTGTGCTTCCTTGTAGTGGCAGTGTTGGGATTGTGGCAAGAGATCCTGAGCTATGGCTGTGCAGTTGCTCCTCTTGTGTAGTTCAGCTGTGGGTTGGTGGTTAATGATTTTTGAGGAGGCTTTTTGCAGTTGCACAGAATGTGTACTTGTGCACTTGGTACAACATAGCCATGAAAGTCCATTTATTTCGGATAGGCAGCTTTCTGACAGGTGTGTCTTGATGCAGAGAAAGAACTTGGATCCAATGCTTTGAGGAAGAACTTATGCTGAATGACTCTGACTTCGTTGATCAGCTTTAGATTGCAAGTGTTGCCTGGGCTGGTTTGATGGCAGCAACAACTCCAAAGGCAAAAGAAGGCACTGAGATGCCAAAACTGTGAAATAGTGCTGTGCATCTCAGTTATCCTTATGTTTATTCCAGCTCATGCTGCTCTACAACAGTGGTTTCCAAACTTTGGTCCTCTGGATGTTTTGGACTTCAACTCCCAGAAGCCCCAGCCAGCTTGGCCAACAATCAGGAATTCTGGGAGCTGAAGTCCAAAACATCTGGAGGACCAGGAACCATCACCCTACAGCAGGGGTAGGCAACCATTTTGAGCCGGGGGCCGGGTTGCTGTCCCTCAGACAACTGGGGGGCCGAAGCCAAAAAAATAAATAAATACTTTCTTTAAAAAAAAAATTAAATAAATAAATAAACTGGGACAAATGTAGGACAAAATTTTCAAATGATGGACACTTTTTTTAAAAAGTGGAGGACACACGAAAAAAATTGCTGATTTTTTAAAAAATGTTAATATAAATGCATGTTTCTGAGGCTTCTATAGACAATTGCCTTTGCGCGCGAGAGGCCAAAGGCCCTGGCGGCAATCGGCGGCAGGACTGGGCTGGGGCTGGTCCCAAGGCCTTGTCGGGCCGCATCCGGCCCGTGGGCCGCAGGTTGCCTACCCCTGCCCTACAGCATTGGTTCCTTCTTTTCTTCTGACATATTGGCAATAGAAAAAAGCAGTATGTGAAAGTAAAACTGAAGAGTAAAGTAAGATGAAGAGTGTAGATTCCAAACTTGACATTTTTCAGTGCTGTTTGAGCACTTGCCCCCAAGGGGCAATTATATGGCCTTCTACATACTGCTGGATTGCAGCCCCCATTAGCTCTTGCCATTAAAGCCAATGGTAGGGAATGCTGGGAATTGCAGTTCAGCAACATCTAGATGGCTATACAGTTCCTATCCCTGCGGCACAAAAGGCTGATACCATTTTCCTAGTGGGAGAATGCTCCCAAATGTATGTCTTTAATCATGAGGCCTAGAACCTTCAAGGGACAGAGAACACAAGCTTTGAATGATTTTAACTTCCCCTGCCATCTGATAAGTTGCAGTGTGTCCCTGCAGCTCAAATATTCTTGGATGACAGGTTTTGCATTTAAATCTGCTGGAACACGCTGCATTGATTTGGCTATTTGTGTATTGGGAATTATTCTGTGACTGCGAGCAGAACACTTAGCTGCTGTATACGAAAGGCGTTCCTAATGAATTGGGTAAAAAGCATTCCCTTTATGCATAGTAGAAGAAACTTGTATAGAAGTACCCCAGTGAGTTCCAAAAATAAAACTCGGCCCTAATGATCTCGGCAGTTTCTCTTGTTTTCCTGCACTGAGGTATAGTCTTCAGATGTGGTGCTTTGTCCTCAAGATATCTCCAGGGAGAAAAGTAGAGAATGAAGTTATTACAGGCGACGCAGTCAAGACACATAATTATCCTTTTCCGCATACATGGGTAACTGAAGAGTATTCATTTTAATTTAACACTCTCTTGATAAGTGTCTATCCCTGACTTGGTGTTCCACAAGAATTTCTTTTTGGACTTGAGGTGGCCATAAGTTGACAGGTGACTTGAAGGCACATATTTAGCTGGCCAGCAAATGGGCCATTTTGAAATTAACTTCTCAACTGCTGTGCCAAACGGGTGTCCCAGTAAATTACACCAATATGAGGGATGAGTGGCATTGTATTCATAGGTACAGGAAAGTTAAGTGTGTCTTTGAATGTTCCCCAAAGCTATGTAGCGTTATGTATTAGCAAGTGGCTGCACTGAGCGCTTAAGGCCACCTGGCAGTTTGTCACCTTTGGTCTTAAGACTGGGATTTTTGTGAGCATGACCAGGGAGAGGTAGCAGCGGAAAACGCCTGGGGGATCAAAAGGTTGAGAACTGCTGTTGTATATGATTTTATACTGGTACACCAAATGGGATTGTTAGATGGTGACCAGCCCAGCCAATGTGTAGAGATCTTGTTGCGCCTTTGAGACTCACTGAAAGAAAAAGGTTGGCATGAGCTTTCATAAATGCATTCCCCAAATGCACCTGAGGAAGTAGACTTTAATCTAGGAAAGCTCATGCTGCCAACTTCTCTTTCAGTGAGTGTCAAAGGTGCTACAAGTTCTCTCTACATGCTTATTCTACAAACCAACACGGCTATATCTTTTAACCAAGCCAATTTTTTTTTAATTTAGCTTCTCATTTTATCAAAAATACCATGGGATAGTGGAGTCGAAGGCTTTCATGGCTGGCATCTATAGTTTTTTGTGGGTTTTTTGGGCTATGTGGCCATGTTCAAGAAGAGTTAGTTCCTAATGTTTCGCCATCGTCCGTGACTGGCATATTCAGAGATGATCTTCATCTTCTCTGGAGATGCCAGCCACGGATGATGGTGAAACATCAGGAATAAACTCTTCCATAACATGGCCACAGAGCATGAAAACCCCACAAAAAACCATAGGATAGCTTCTGCAAACATGCCTAAGCTGTATTCCTTTATATTGTAGCCCCATATACTATCCACCTATAGCCCCAAAAACATTTTTGTGGGCTCTTTGCGTAGCAGATTCAATTCTTGTAGTTCTGCTGCATGAATTGCTATTGTCCATGTGCTAATTCTGCTGCATGATTCTAAGATTCTCCCATAAACTGCCTCAGTGGGAACCAAAACAAGGCTCTGTCCACGTTGCAACACCAAAATAGTTGCATTACATCTACTGTATAGCACTTGCTTTTATTTGAATCCTTCACCTTTAGCGGGGGAAAAGCAAGGTTATACTTGAGAGGGAACAGCTTCTGTAGAAATAATAACCAATACACTTTATAATATTATTTCTTTAT
This sequence comes from Sceloporus undulatus, assembly GCF_019175285.1. Taxonomy (NCBI): domain Eukaryota; kingdom Metazoa; phylum Chordata; class Lepidosauria; order Squamata; family Phrynosomatidae; genus Sceloporus; species Sceloporus undulatus. Next base: position 32,646,748 of record NC_056528.1, read on the forward strand.
TAGACATTGCAAGATCAAAAAGGAGAAAAAACAGATGCACACTTGTGAAATAAACATTGATACCAAAGGGTAAGGCAACTACTCCTTGCAAGTTTCAACAGCCCAAAAAATAACTTAAGTAGGCTGTAACATGTAAAGGAGGAGAAAGAAAAGCCTGTCAACTGGAGCAAGACTCCAACTCTAGCTCTGTTACTTGCCACAAAGAGCCTTTTTTCCTCTCAAGGTAAAAGCAGGTTCTAAGGTCATAGGCAATAAGCAAGTAACCCAGCTTGAAATGACTTTTATACAAAGTGGTAGTTAAAAAGCAGAAAACAGAACAGACAAAACTGGCTTTTCAGACCTGTCATTTTCAGACAGCCCTTCTCATCATTCACGTCTGATTTTAAAGCCTCTGGGAATTTCCCCCCACTTCAGCTCTTCCTAATTTGCCATAATCACTAGTTCCTAAGTTTCATTACATTTTTTTGGGGGGGGGCTTGTTGTAACGTTCAAGACTGCTTTGTGAAATGGAATTGGAGAAGCATTGTTCTTTTGTCTTGCAGCCATTTTGTCTATTTGCATGCTGGAAACTGGATTAGAAGAATTTCTTGTGTAGGCTCAAAGTCTTCACAGCATGATGTCCTGGGAAATCAGTACTACTGCACCAGGAAAAGACAGTTGGAGCTTGGCAAGTATATTTCTGGAGAATGATGTTGGGAGGCAGTAGCTCAAAGGAAGGATTACAGGTGGCCCCAGAGATTCACAGACCCCAGAGCCAGCCAACACCTGCTTCGCAGTACAAATTGGAGCCTTACTATTTGGGGAATAAAAATTAAGTCTCGACAGCAACCTACTCTCCCTACGCTAGTGCTATCAATTTTCCCCTTTAAAAATGGCAGGCAGGACTGAACACAAAGCTAGATTAAAATGTCAGCATCTACTCACAAGAAAGACCGTAACACTTAAAAGGAGCTTTAATGAACTGGACGGGATGTCTGGTTCATTTTAACAAGGCCATGTCTTCTCCATCTTTATGAAAGCTTCTCTGTCCATGTCCTTCCTTTGTGCTTGATTTTCTTGTATTCAGATCTCTACAAAGAACAGGAACCGAGAAAACTTGCCCTAGAGGTGTCGTTGGACTGCAAATTCCATGACTCCTTGCCACTGGCAAACAGTGGCAGGTGGGAAGTATAGTCCACAACATCGGGAAGGCCACACAAACTACTCCTGTACTGAAAAAGTAAGAACGATAGCATACAAAACCTCTAGGCTGGATTGCAACTCCATTCTTCCCAACAGCATGCCTCTGCTGGGACCAGTACACTAGTTGTGCGAAGGCTGCCATATACCAATGTGTGTGTTACCAGAAGCGCACTAGTAATGCAGCAATACAGTGATACCACACCTCATAAGTGGTAGAGGGCACATTCCTTGTTCTCCCAGCAGAGAACACCATGCGCAGTAAAAATTTCCAACATGCCTTGAAGGCAAAGCCAGAGAACAACTTTCCTGCTGAAAACAGTCGAATCCTAAGGAAATCCAATCGAGGGAGCCAACATTTAATAAATGGAAAGGAACCTCTCATCTTTATCCCACTTATTCCAAGGCTAATGACTCAGGAAGAAATCTCTCCTGGTGATCAAATGCCACGAGCAGAAAGAGAACAATGCAGTGAAGAAAAACAAGTTGAACATGTTTCGCTGAGCAAAGGAGAACGTAGCAGCTCCCCCACAGGAGAACCACAAGCTCTACTTTCCCAAAAAGACAGCAAACATACAACCGGAATCAGAAATGCATCCGTAAGAGCAGAAAAACCGAGAAACCTTTGAACAAGAGGAACATAAGCAGCCTTTCCTTGAGTGTACCTGGCATGTTTCAAGCTATTCATTCAAGCTCTCCTACCCATGCCTGGGCATATATAGTCCATAGCCATACAGTGATCCTGTTGCTTCGCACTGTGCGAAGTACAGGGCCAGATCACAGGTTACAAGTGGAGGGAGCTTGAAGCAGATGGGGCTATGGCTGTCTTTAGTCCACATCCTTCCACTGGTGGTCGATTCCTCGGACACAGTGGTTTCTTGTTAGAAACAGTCCATCTTCCTTCAAAGCCTGTATTTCAGGAGAGCTCAAGGATCTTGACCAACAGGCAAAGGAAGCTTTTGTCTCCTGGTGACACTTTGGGTTGAGCTCCCACTTTAGAACAGTCTGTTTTGAACGGCTCCGTCGAGCTCATATCGCAAAGTAGCCCCGATACTTCGGCCCAAAGTGACAAAAACATGAAAATAACACAATCATCACTGTCTTCCATCGAGGGAGAGGGGAATGGACAGATGCAGCACATCGCCACCCCCTTCCTCTGCATTCAACAACACAGCACAAGCCTCTTTTCTGTGCTTATCTGGAAACCATCATTTGCTTTTTGGTAATACAGAAGTTGTTTTCAGTGAATGAACCGCAATAGCGTTTTAATGGACGAAAGGTAAGATGAACTTTTCACAGCATAATTCTAGCAATAACTTACACTGTTTGCCAATTCACAATTCGGTAATCGTCATTAACAGTGTTCAAAGAAGGTCCTTTTCAATATTTCTTTTAATATATATTTATATATTTTTATATATATATATATATCTTATAAAGTCTGGAAGATCAATATAAATACTGCTCCAGAAATAATAAAAAAAGTGTTTACATCCCCAACTCAAACATTATAGCTCAGTGTCCTATTCTGTTTTTAGAATCATCTGTAAAAATGTTAACGGCGGAGAGGTTCAAGTTTTCGCAATTTCAGCGATGTGCTGGACAACAAAGCATCCTGGTTGGAGGGAGAATGGACAGTGTCCGGGGACTGGAATAATACTCTGCCCCGGTGATTAAATACGTAGAAGGATGGGTGATTCCTTAATGTGTCAAATGTCCTTAGGAATGAAAGAAAAACAGAAGGGAGAGAACACAGTTAACAATGTGTCATAGCAGTGAGTTGATGATCAGCTCATCCGGGGAAAAGATTCTACACAAACAACGGGGGAAAACTGCTGTAACTTTTCGATGGACAGTCTTCAGGATTATGAGCTCTCTTTTATTTTTGTCTGGGATTTGCCAATGGGAACCTGCTGCAAAATAGTAGTTCTGGCAGGCAGCTATGAATTAGGAATTAAGGGAACACAGTGTCTCGACAAACATACTCAGGGCAGGAATCTGTCATCACCAGAACCAAGCCCACGTTTTCTCTCTCACACACAAAATGTACTGGTTATTTCACCCCAACCATTATTTTCCCATCCTAATTAAGGAAGGCAATTACTGGGCTTTGTAGACAACTATAAATCAACCTTTTCCTAATTTACAGCAAATCATCTACGGTTCTAAGAACAGGTCCCAATCTACTGGCTGGCATAACTGGTATTGTGTAGAGAGGTTTAGTGGCTCTGATGCAAATATTCTGTTAAGTCTCAGCTCATTAGTCTTATCCTCCCTTCAGATTAGTGCTCTATTCCTCCAGTTCCAACAGCCTTACTTTCTCCTGAGAATTATTTTAGCTCCCATCATGGTAAGTGCAACTCTGTCACCCCTTTAGCAAATGACATTCAGTGGCATGTTATCCCCGATGACAGGGATTCGGTACAGCCGCAATGACTAGCAGCCATTCAAAGGTCAGATTTCATGTAACTTTGCTTTGAAAGGAAGGGAGGCGTTTGCACAAGCTGGGATAGCAAACGGCTGCTAACTTTCCTTACAACTGAGTAGGAGAGGAGGGGAGAAAGAGCCAACCTTTCATTGATTTTTCAGCATTCCTGTAAGGCTACTGGGAAAAGGATTCATAAGAAATGCAGTAATGAAAACTAATAGCAGTGAAAAGGAAGGAATAAAAGAAACATACTTATTTTTTAGCTCTGAAGTGGCATCCATGTCTTTAAATTCTCCTGCAATATGTACTATCCCATAACAGGTAACTGCAAAGGCCAACAGTGTTTGAAGAACTATCTATAACAGATTAAGGAGAAAAACAGTCATTACATGTCTTCAATAAACCCTCTGGAAAGAATTGCTCTTTCATTTGGTCTAAGCCCAGTTTGCTTTACCTGTTGAACTGGTTAATGCCAGGGTTTCGAAAAAGTGATGCGAAACATTTTAGGTTGTAAAAGGTGACTCTATCAACTGTGTACTCTAAAGAAAAGTAGTGGGATTTTGTGTATTATGCCGATGTGTGTACCTGTGCCTTCATGTTTCCTATCAATATATGACAACCCTATGAATTTGATAGGGTTTTCTTGGGCAAGGGATGCTCAGCGGTGGTTTTCCCATTTCCTTCCTCTGAAATAGAGCTTATAGCACCTGGGATTCACTGGCTGTCTCCCATCCAAGTACTAACTAGGGCTGATCCTGCTTAGCTTCCCGGATCAGATGGGCTCTGGTGCCTTTAAGGATATTTATTCAATAATACACTGTCTTGTACCACTCCAAAGTAATATAATGGCAGAAATGTTTCAGAATTTGTGCTAATCTGATGCGGTTTCTACAGCACATGCATCTGGGCTGACTGAAATCCAGCTTTCAGAGCATTCTTTGATTGCTTAAAATCCTTAGGCAGAATCCAAACTTAGAAAACTGAAGTTAGAAGAGATATTGCAGTAGGTGAGGATTAATGTAGTAGAAGATGCAACTGTTCCAAACAAATATCAGGGGGATCGGGTTGTTTGCTCTGCAGAGCTCAGGGAGTAAGAGCAGAGCCTTTCTGGGCAATTCCTGAAGGGACGATTCAAAGGGAAATGGAACGGTGCCAAGCTTTAAAGCACTTGATAATCTCAGGCACAACGCAATGAGTGTCTCACTAAGGCTGGGAGTTTTGTACACTCAACTGAAGAAAGAACAGGGAGACGCTACAGCTCAAATTCGGTTTGTGAGAACAGGATAAAGTCAACCAAATCCAAGTGAAAGCTAAGAATCAAGAAATACAGGGCACAAACAGGTTGACTTATCCTTGGACTCTACTGCTGACTCTATTGCCATTTCCAACTAGATCTTGGAGCCCCCCTGAGACTAACTGAAAGAAATAAGTTGGCAGCATGAGCTTTTCCGGACTTCAGTCTACTTCCTCAGATGCTTCTTTACACACAAATATCTCATCTCACGGATCACAGTCAGTTTCAAGTGACTTACATCTATTGGCAAGGTTTCATCCTCCTTTTCCGTTAACCTCATATAGGAACGATCTGTAAAATGAAGGTAAACTGGTCAATGGATTTGATTCCCCTTTGTTATATCCACAGGATTGTCTATCTACTCTTCCACAAGAGAGGGCCACATCCTGCTTGGTCTTCCAAGCCTGGTTTGATGAACTGGTGTTCGGATCCCCTCCGTAACGGACCATGAGGGAAATGTATTTTCAATAGTATAATAAATATATATATATATATATACACACACACAATTATAAAATACTACCATAATAGTTATGTAATTGTCACTTCCTGATCTAACGCTTCCAACGTTTCTTTAACATCAAAACATCTTCTATTACATCAGGTACATCAGTGTCTTATTTTCTGAACAGTCTTCAAATATATCCTTGCCCTGTTTCAACATCAAAGAAAGCGGGCAAAATCCTTACCCCTTCCTTACAATATTTAGATCACCATCTTATTAATTTTCCGTCCCTTCCTTTTTAGTTTCCCTTGCTCTCAATGCCACCTTTCATCACAAAACTCAGGCAAATGTATTCATCAGGTACGACCCAATAGTCAAATTGTGGACAGACCCAAGGCATCCGCATTCATTGAGCTTGTCACTAGCCATCATTGCAAATGGAAGCTCCAACTTACATTCGTTTTGCTATGCTATACATCAGGGATTCCCAAACTTTGGTCTTCCAAGTGATTTGGGCTTCAGTTCCCAAAAGTCCCAACCAAGCTTGGTCAAAGGTCAGGGATTCTGGAAGCCGGAGCCCAAAACATCCAGAGGACCAAAGTTTGGGAAACGCCGGCTGTATATCTTTAAAGTCTGTCTGCTTACAGCTTTAATAAATGGGAAGAAGACTGGGAAGCTGTTATGAATACAAGAGTAAAGGGAGATGGATTAAAGAGATGATAAATCTGGAGCAAACAGAAGGCTAAAACGTTGTCTCACAAAACACCACTTCCCAGAATTCCACAGAAGGGAGCCACAGCAGGTAAAGCTGTGTCACACTGGAATTCTGGGAACTGTAGTTCTTGTGAGACAAAAAGGTCCAGCCTTCTCTGTCTGGGAGCTTTGCAGCCACAACAAAGTACGACAAATCCCACATGGCACTGAGCCTATGGCAGCTAAAGCGGGGTCAAACCGGATCATTTCTGCAGCCAAAGAGGAGTAAAGCCCCTTCCTTTCCCTTCTGCTGCTCCTGGACCCCCATATTCCCCCCATAGAGGCTATTAACGCCTAACTTCGCTTTTCGGCACCCGTAGTTCCTCCAAAGGCGGAAGTGAGAAGCAAGGCAAGGTAGGCCCGAGGCCTGCCTCGATTTTCAGGGTGGGTCGTCGGGAAAGGGAGGCTAGAGGGAAGGAAGGAGGGCGGCTGTCACTCACGCTGGGCGGCGGAGAAGGCCGCGTGCGCCAGGGCGAAGAGCCCGACCCCGACCAGCCCTTTCCACAGCGAGGCGCCCGCCGCCATCTTCCGCTCTCAGACGAGAGCCGGGCTCCGCGCATGCGCAATCAGGAAAGGGAAAGCGACGCCGCGACGCAAGGGGGAGGAGCCTCCTCTGTCTCCGCCGCCCGGCGCGTTGGAGTGACGTCACGGGGAACGCGCCCTGCGTTGAAGTAAAATAGAGGAGTGGGCGGTGCTTCTGGGGGAAAGGGGTGGGGCTAATACTTAGATTGACAGGACCCCATAGCACTGAGGCCTGGCAGTTAAAGCGGTGTCAAACTGGATTACTTCTGCAGTGCAGATGCAGAAATGATGCCATTTTGACACCGCTTTAACTGCCAGGGGCTCAGTGCTGTGGAATTCTGGGGGGATGTGTAGTTTTTGTGAGACATTTAGCCTTCTCTCTGTCAGAAAAAAAATGCCTTGTAGCTCCTTCAAGACCTTAACAAGCTTTTGTTTGTCAACATGTAAACACCTTAGGCCAAAATAAACAAACAAAGGCGATCACAAAACCCAACAAAGTTGCCTCAAACAGAACATCTCAAAAGGGGCTCCAAGATCCCTTTTTTTACACAGAATAAGTAAATAAACAACGTTTTTGGAGGGTGAAAATAAACCAGTCCCAGGCTATTTCCCAGAGATATAGCCATGTTTGTCTGTATAACAACCGGTGTGTCAATCTACAGCGCTATATAGATAAAGTATAATAATAATAATAATAACAACAACAATGTGTAGAGAGATCTTCTGAGACTCACTGAAAGAAACAAGTTGGAAGCATGACATTTCCTAGGCTTAAGTCCACTTCCTGGGATGCATTATTATTATTAATAACAACAACAACAAATAGTGGATCTGAGGAAGTAGACTGAAGCCTAGGAAAGCTCATGCCGCCAACATCTTTCTTTCAGTGAGACTCAAAGGGACCACAAGATCTCTCTACTTACTGTGCATACGCATTTAAAAGTCTAGCAATTTTAGTCTAAATATTGACCCC
>NC_056528.1:32659341-32682918 GCF_019175285.1 Sceloporus undulatus
GGGGGGGGGCTCTTGGGGGGTCCAGCCAAGGGACACTTGGGGACCCCCCACCCAAGGCTCCCTAGCACCCCTTCCCCAGACCCCAAGACTGGAAACCTCTTGGAGAAAACACCCAGCCACCATTTGGAGAGGACTCAGGATGTGTCAAGCCAAGGGACACCTAAGGACCCCCCTCACCTCTGGCTCCAAAGCTAGAAACCTCTTGGAGGAGCCATTTGAAGAGGACATGGGAGGTGTAAATCCATGGGCCCCCTAAGTCTTCCTTAGCAGCCCCATCTCATCCCCTCAAAGCTAGAAACCTCTTCAAGACCCCACCCAACCATCCCCTTTAGGGACCTCTGTTGTCATGTGCTTTCATGTCATTTCTGACTTATGGCTACTAAAGGCACACCTGTCCTGGCAAGGTTTGTTCTGAGGTGTTTGTTTGTTTGCCTTGTCCTTCCTCTGAGGCTGAGAGAGTGGGACTTGGTCAAGGCCACCCAATGGGCTTCTATCATGGTCCAGCAGGGATTCAGACCCTGGTCCCCAGAGTCCTAGTCCAATGCGCATTCATTTCTAGGGGGCTTTTGAGTTTTATTGTTGCCATGTGCCTCCAAGCCATCATGACCTATCAATGGGGTTTTCTTGGCAAGATTTGTTCAGAGGGGGTTTGCCTCTGAGGCTCAGAGAGTGTGACGGGGGGTTTCCATGCCAAGTGGGGATTTGAACCCTGGTCTCCAGAGCCATAGTCCGGTGCTCAAACCACTGTGCCTCGCTGTCTCTCAGGAACATCTCTGCTCAGCAGCATCTTCACTGTTTACTTGATGCATCTTAAGGAGCAGGCTGTTGCCTCCAAGAAAAGAGGAAAGAAAGAACGAATGAATGAAAGAAATAAAAGCTAGGGCAAGGATGCTTTTATGAGTCAACATAGTATCCACAGCATCCATGTTCAGGAATGGGACGGCTTTGGGTGTAAATAACAGGTTAGGCCTCTTCTTGTCATGCTCTGTTGTGAATTTTCCAGAAGGAGATGTTTTGCTGGTTGCTTTTCCCAGTTGTTGGGAAGGTTGTTCCCTAAAACCCCAGAGTTCATCCCGACATCTTTGCCCACCTGTTTGTTGAAAGGCAAAGCTCCATTATTCGTTGCTGAGCTGCCCTTCTGATTTATTTCTCTGTCGCCCAGCGGCGCAGACTCCACCAATCCATCACTTCGGTGGCGCAGTTGGATACCGAAGGAGCCGCTTCTTTAGAACATAAAAATTCAGAGGTTAACCAAGTACTTCAATGGAGAGAGGAAGCAATGTTGATTCTGAAAATGTAGAAGCTGGGTGAGACCTGCTCCTTGGTCAGAGCAATCAACCGTCAGAGATGTGGGTTTTGGGATTCACATGACCCTCCATCTGTTGGATTGCAATTCCCAGCTTTCCGTGCCATTGGGAGGGATGGCTAATTTTTATTCCTAAAGTCAGGTTTTTAAAATGATTTTATACTGGTTTAAATCATAGGTATTTGAGCACAATGGCAAATAAATTGTTTTGCATTGTCACATTTCTAGCTGTATAGAGGAGAGGCAGGATAGAAATAATAATAATAATAATAATAATAATAATAATAATAATAATAATAATTATTATTATTATTATACTGTTGAAAGGTTGTTGTAAGCCACTTTGGGTCCCATAGTCAGGAGAAAAGTGAGACATACATGAATGAAATAAATAAAAAGAAGGCATCTTTCAGTTAGGGTTCATAGGGCCATGGTTCTCATTCCTTATATACCTGGCCTCTTCCTGTGCTTCCAAACTGAGCTTTAATCCTTACCTCCACCCTCAATTTGTGTTCATTTTGACATCCCACATTCTGTCCATCTTATGCCTTCGTCCGCTTTGTGCCCCAAGAACTATGAATCCTTTTGTGACATGAGATCTATGAATGCCTTTGTAACATATCAGCTGTTAACTCTCAGTTGATGCGTCACCTTTACAGCTTTTCAGAAGTTACTAGTTAAGTTACTTACCTTGATCCATCTGATCTTGTGTCTGATGCTACTGTCTGACAAGCTTAAAAATACAACGCCACTCTTCTTTCCTTTTAATTCCCTTCATCTCCATGGCTTGTTTATACCCTTTTGGCATTAATGCTAGACATTTGTTCAACATGTCCATTTATTTGCGTCTCCAGAAGTCCCCATGAATGACAAACTGGCCTCTCTTAGCCACATTTGGTTAAAGAAAATAATTTACACTAATCTGTTTAGTGTTTTGTAGGAAACAAGTCTGACTGAGTTCAGTAGGAGTTGCTCTCAAGTAAGTTTGCATAGGATTGCAGTTGGTGATATTTTATTAATTCATTTTATTTTATATTCTGCTTTTCTCCTGTTACAGACTCTTCAGTGGCTATAGAGCAGTTATGGAGCTAGCTCTTTTTTATAACCTTGTTTTTCAGGTGGAGAAAGGGACAGAGGTTGACTAGATAACCTTTGGAAAGTTTTAGTTTGTGGCTGAATAAACCAGACCTCCCCAAATTAGGAGAATGTGGCCTGCTAAGATTTAGGGCAGGAAGATGTAGAGATGGAAAGAATATTAGAATATATTCAATTAATGCTTGAAAAAGGATTTTGTATTTTTTTTAGTGTTGGGAAATCCTAATGAGTGGAATTCTGGCAAGATGAAAATCTTTGCAGTTTAGGACTCTTCTGCGTGAGAAAGTCCATATGTGTTTGTGTTTTTTTCCTTATGGAAAATTCATTTTCTGTGCAGGAAACACTGTTCCTGCAGAAGGTTTTCTACATTTAAAAAATGTTTTGCACAGAATTAAAGTCAAATAGGCCTCAAAAAGTGCACGGTTTTTGGGGACTTTCTTACAGCAGGGAAAAGAACAGAAAAAAATGAATTCACTGTGTCATTTAAAAAGCTTTGCATCTACTCTGGACATGACAGACCTTCCAAAATTACCCTTCTCTATTCTATGTGCTGCATGGTAGCAAGCTTTTTTTCCCCATCGCATAAGTTCCTTGGGTTCAGTGGGAGCATCTATAGGTTGTTCGCTTCCTTAACATTGGCTCATAAATGTGTGTTTGGGTGCATCTGCACTGTAGAAATAATGCAGTTCGACGCCACATTAATTGTCATGGCTCCATCCTACATACCCCTGGGATTTACACTTTTGTGGGGCACCAGCACTCTTTGGTAGAAAAGGCAAAAACCTTGTAATTGCAGGATTTCATAGGATGGAGCCATGGCGCTTAAAGCTGTATCAAAGTGCATTATTTTACAGTGTAGAAAATTAACCCCCCTCCATTGCTTCCTGGGCATTTTGTAGAGAGCTGTTAGGAAATTCACAGACATTTCTTCTCCTCCTCTGCAGTTCATGAATAGGCACTTGCTTCTTTTTGAAGGAGGCATCACAGGAACGGCGTTGAGAAACCGGAGAGCTTTCTTTCTGTAGGGAGAAAGCCGATTGCTCAATAGAAGCAAGTTAAAAGCAGCAACTAGTTGAAATTGTCATGTACGCTTCGTCTCAAGCAGCAAGACTCACAGTAGAATTTGGGAATTCATATTTTTTCAAGCCGCAGATGGTTGTATCTGCAGATAAGGAATCTGTCGATAAGGAGGGTCAACTATATTTTGCATTTGGTTGCTTTCATATACATTTTCAGATTTTTCATCTTTGGTAGTGGTCCAGATTTTGACTTCTTAAGTACACTAAGCATATACAATGGGTCTTTGGCTCCAGGAGGACAAAATCAGTGGATGCCCAAGTTCCATTAAATACAGTGGCAGAGCAAAATGATTGCATCCATGGATCAAGAATCTGTGCACATGGAGGTCCGACTGTACAGTTCTGGTTCCTGCTTGAACATTTAAAAAAACTGCCTTGTAAATAAGATCTTTCCTCAGCCGCAAAGAAGAATAGTGTTTCTTTATTCCTCTTCTATTCTCTTTCAGCAGATGGGGCAAGGATTGTAACCTGTCTTTGCAGAGCTTGGACTAAGGCAAGGAGACGGGTCTCTTGGAAATTTCCATGGCTGAAAGCCAAGGCTTTAAAGACACCTCTGAACTGTTTAAATTTCCTCCAGACAGCTGGAGTCAAGCAATAAAGCGGCTGGTAGGATGTATCCATAGGGGATTTCCAGTTTTCCATGCTTCTAGGGGGGAAAGACGGTGGCTTTTACTTCTTGGAAAACCAAAACCCACACTTTTGGTGACAGCTGGAGAAAACACACACTGCCTTCTTTGTGGTCAAGCTGTCACCGCCTGCTTGATTTTAGGTTTCTCCTCTCTTATTTACCCATCTTCTTCTTCTTAATCCCTCCCCATCTCCAGTGAATCTGTTATGCAAGATGAGACCTCGAGCTCCTGACAAATTTGGGTCATATGAATACTTGACCAGGCGTTATTCTTGCTATTTTTATGAGGCCTGGAGTGGCATAGAGCTGCAGCAAAAGCCCTGCTTCCTAGGAGACTTTCCTTTCCATCAAGCTTTCCTTTCCATCAAGCATGTTTATTGTGTGGGTGCATCATGTTTTAATTTTATATTTATTTATTTATTGCTATTGGATTTATATCCTGCCTACCTCCCAAAATGGGATTCAAGGCAACTCACATTTTCAATGGGATTCCCATTTTCTTTGCGAAAGTACCACTACAACTAATAATAATAATTGTTGTTGCTGTTTGCCTTCAAGTTGTTTTCAGTTTAAGATGAGACCCTAAGGCAAAGCTATCCTGGGGTTTTCATGGCAAGGTTTGTTCAGAGGAGGTTTGCTATTGACTTGCAACCTGTGGGTTTCTATGCTTGTGCCAGGATTCGAACCCTGGTCTCCAGAGTCACATTCCAATGTTCAAACCGCTATGCCACACTGGCTGCTATATATTAGTGCATTAAGCAGCACAAAATCTTGACCTCCAACAAAGGTGAAAAATCTGATAATGTATACAGAAGCCACCATCATCATCATCATCATCATCATCATCATCATCATCATCATTATTATTATTATTACTAATTGATAATTTGGCAGGATTAATGTTTGACTTGGTTATATCTGTAAAGAGCCATGTAAATTTATGGTGCTATATAAATAAATAAATTAATAATAATAATAATAATTTCTTATCTGCCTCTCTTGTGGATCAAGGCAGGGAACAACCACAAAGCAACAATAAACCACACCAATTAAAACACATTAATTAGAGCATGCAACAGTTTAAAAGGACAAATAAAGCATACACATTTTATAATAATAATAATAATAATAATAATAATAATAATTTATTTTTATCCCGTCTCTTCCGACAGGTTCAAGGTGGCTCACTATAAAAATAAAAATTCCACAATACAAGATAAAACTCACAATTCCTCCCACCAACATGATAATTAAAATTCCCTTTAACAATTAACAATCCGCATTTAAAATTCAGCATCTGAATTCACAATTTAAAAATCATCTGGATCAGCCTGCCTAGTCTTCAATGCTGCTTTGAATTCGGACAGTGTATTCTTCCGCCAGATCATCCCACAATTTAGGAGCGGTGGAAGAAAAATTCCTGTCCGACTTAGAGTTTCTTGTCCCTCTGACAAACCCTGACACTCTCGATTCCTCTTTTTCAAGGTGTGCTGGTGGGCGTTGTGCTTCGCTACGGCATTCACATTCCCAGCGACATCAACAACGTGACCTTAAGCTGCCCAGTGCAAACCAGTCCGGCCACTTTGTTGGTCAACTTCAGTGGGAAGTTCTACGAATACACTCTGAAGGGGGAGATCAGCTCCCACGAACCTAATAACGTTCAGGATAATGAGATGCTCCGAAAGGTAAGCTGGTTTGGGTTACCTTTTCTACCTTTAAGGGCCTCCAGATGTTGTTGAATTGCAATGCCTAGCATGACTGCATTGTCTGGGGCTGCTGGGAGTTGCTATCCAACAATACCTGGAGATCAAGATTTGATTTGATTTCAGTCATGGAAGCCCCAGAAAACTTTGTGTTGGGTTTGCTTCAGGATTACCATAATTTGGAAACGATTTAAAGTTACGCAACAATAACAGGTTGAGTCTCCTTTATTCTGAAATCCAAAATACTCCAGAATTGTCCACATGGTTGACTGAGATAGTGACACCTTTGCTTTCTTACGGTCCCATGTACACAAACTTTGTTTCGTACACAACAGTATTAGATTATTCTATACATTATTTTAAATGATTACAAATATTATGTATACAATTGCTCTCAGGCTGTGTATATAAGGTGTATATGAAATATAAATTTCATGTTTAGACTTGGGTCCCATCTCCTAGAGATCTCATTATGTGTATGCAAATATTCCAAAATCCAAAACACTTTTGGTCCAAAGCTTTCCGGATAGGAGAGACTCAACCTGCATTTACATTGGTGCCAAACTGCTCAGCTTGAATGCAAGGCCATAAAGTCATTAAAAAAACATTTTTGAACTCAATTTTCAAGGCAAGTTTTCCCTACGGAGTCTGTTTTCAGGTTACAGAGTACAGCATTTGGTGTCATTAAATTGCTGAATACATTGAAACGTAATTGTATTCTTGGTTTTAAAATGCAGTTTATCAGGGAATAAGTTTCATATTGCAGTCATCTTAGTAAGACATTTCTTACACCTGCATTTTTATACATTCTTTTTTCCCTTCTTAAATGAAATTCTACAGGTGACTTTTGACCCAGAAGTATTCTTCAACATCTTACTCCCTCCAATTATATTTTATGCGGGATACAGCTTGAAACGGGTATGTTCTCATTTTAATTCTCTTTTTAAAATGTCCATTGTAAAAATATATTCTGGCACTGTTCGAAAACAACAACAGCAGCAACACGGAAAAAAAAATCCAACAATCCTATTAATTTATTCTGTTTCTATCCCATGGGATTAAAGCATGTTTGTGTTTAATCATTGATATGCCAAATCCTATTTGGCTCTGAAATTTTCTGTAGAAGGTGATGGAAGATGTTAAATAAAAGGCAGAAATCTTCCCCCTTTTTTAGTTGCAAAATGGCAGCTGTTGGCATAACCGGTCTTGTGCCTGGAAATTGGGTGTCTGAATGTCTAGATAAAAGATTTTGTTATAATGGGGCATTTCATATTCATATATTATGTAATAAAATGAGTTTGAGTCACATTTAATAGTGAGAAAATAAAATACACTTCAGTCTGCTTGCCACATTTGCGTCATGAATATGTTCACTCTAGGAATCTCTAGGACTTGCAGCATGACTCTGCTGGAGGCTGACCATAGAGTCGTGCTGGAGGCCCTAGAGACTCCTAGAGAAGACACTTGTCTAGGCATTTGTAGGTCCTCCGGCACGATTCAATTTCCAGCAAATGTTGACCACAGAGTTGTGCTGGAGGACAAAAGAGATTCCTAGAGAGGGTTAAAAAAATAGTGTTTTTTAATTTGCATTTTCCCCACTTTCATGGGGGTCCTGTGCCCCCAACCCCAGCGAATGTGGAGGACCCACTGTAGTTTAAAATGAAAATATTTTTGGAATAGTAACGGGGTACAGGCAGAAAAACTGATCTTTAACTTAATTACTGTCATAACTAGTAATCTGATGCAAGCTGATAGCCACCATTAGTGTATTCAACCTGATATATAAATGCAAGTGATAAGGTGGACTTTGCAGTGGAATAAATAGCATGTAAAATAGTCACTGCCTTCTTATATCATGCACAAAGAGTTGACATAGTAGAAGGTGAGTGAGCAATGCTTTCTTTATTGGTATACAGGGGGAAAAAGCAGGATTTGCTTGGACATCTGATATACTTGGCTGAGGTCTGCTTCCTTGGGAGTTCCCCCAGAAATCAGACCACAGAATAGAACCAGATCATGTGATGCCTTATGAATGAGTAACATGCTGTTGCTTAGTTGTGATTGTGCCTTCGGTGTGCTAACTGGTGAATGATCGACATGGATGCATGCATGCACAGACACAGGTTTGAACATTGGACTTAGACTCCAGAGATCAGGCCATGGAAACCCATTGGGTAACCGTGGGGGAGTCACACATTCTCAGCCTCAGAAAACCCCATGATTGATTTGCCTTAGGGTCACTATAAACTGGAAGTGACTTGAGGGCACACAACAACAACAGTGTACAGACACACGTGGCACCCTGAAATATTTTGACAGGTCTGCTCTGCCAGCATGGTGTAGCGGTTTGAGCATCAAACTACAACTCTGGAGATCAGGGTTTGACTCCTGGCTTGACCATGTAAATCCATTGGGTGACTTTGAGCTAGTCATACTCTCTCAGCCTCAGAGGATGGCAATGGCAAACCCCTTCTTAAGAAACGTGCCAAGAAAACCTCATGATAGGGACATCATAAGTCGAAAAGTACTTGAAGGCGCACAACAACAACAACAACAAACTCTGTTTCATGATTCCACTTGCCTTTTCTTTGGCAAGCAATAAAAATATTGTTTTATCTTATACAGACATCATCATCATCATCATCATCATTATTATTATTATTATTATTATTGCATTACTGGATTAATTCAAAGCTCCAGAAATCTGCTTTCCATCAGAAGTGGCTAGGTGCCTCTTAAGATATGTTCACTTTAGGAAGGAAGGTTATGAGATAGTTTTCCCTCTGTTGTTCATTTGCAGCATCTGGTATGCAAAACTATATTCTCTCTGGAGCAGTTTTACCCAACTAGTCATGCTCCTGATGTGTCGGATGACAATCTTATATAGTCCAGATGTGTTGGACTGTAGCTCCCATCATCACTGACCATGCTGTCTGGGGATGGTGGGAAGTATAGTCTAAAACCTCAGGACCACAGATTTGGAAAGGCTTCTCTGGAGGGCCTGTTTAGCTTTTGAAAGGTGTGCTTTCCATCCTTTTCTAAAGGCCGTCTAAACCGTGGCCATCTGGTATGAATGGCTTCTATAAATTAATTATGCCTTGGCTGGAGATGTACTTCCTCCTTGTCTATTTTTGTGTTTTGATCTCTTGCCAGTCGGCATCTGTGAGTGACCTCAGGTTCCAGTTTTCTGGGGGGAGAGGAACAAAAGTTCCCTTCTACACATCACTTTCACTAAGTACACAGCAGTAACACAAGGAGTTTCTACTAGGCCTATGCTTATGTGTAAGAATAAATACGGCCACTGTAATAAACCATATTGAAGATTCTTCTTTGTAATTCAAAGCTTGGCATGCTTTCTCACCCATCCTGTTTCTTAGTGCAGCAACAACATTGTGAGACAGCACAGCAATAAAAAGGAGATGAGCTATAAAGGGAGAATTGAACACAGTGCTTTTAACATCTCTTTGCCAAGCCACCAACCTTTGGAAAAGGCCAGAATGCAAGGCTGCAGGCAGCGTTGCCCATCCACAGGTTGCATCTCCACTGCAGAATTGATCCAGTTTGACACCACTTGAACTGCTATGGCTCAGTGCAGTGGAATTCTGGGAGTTATAGTTTTGTGAGATATGTACCCTTCTCTCTCAGAGCACTCTGGTGCCCCAACAAACTACAGATCCCAGGATTCCATGGCTGTGAGCCATAGCAGTCGAAGTGGTATTAAACGATAGTATTTCTGCAGTGCAGATGCAGCCAGGGTGAAACTATGACTTCTGCCAGTGCCCCCCAAAATACACTCTTTCCCAGTTCAAGCTTTGTATATTGCATTGTTTACAACCTGCACACTGCCGTAACTTGGCACTGGAAGTCTGTGTTTCTTTTTGGGTGGCTTTGTTAATGGAGATTTTCCATTTTCTATCATGTAAGGCCTGGCAGTCTCGACAAATAGGTAGACTACCTCTTCTAGAACATTCACTTAAAAATTCATAAGTATTTGATCATCAGCTCTGAACAATAAAGAAACATCAAAAACCCATCCTTTGCATTTTAGAGCAGCTAAAGAAACTTTATTTGCTTTTATAGCGGCATTTCTTCCGAAACCTGGGATCCATCTTGGCATATGCGTTTCTTGGAACAGCAATCTCCTGCTTTGTGATAGGGTGAGTGTTTGCATCGCGCTTCTAGAAAACCTATGAGTTTGTTTTTTTTACTGGATTTTCTTGTTACCCAAAAGCTTCCTGGGTGGTTTATGAAACCAAGATTAAAATAATGAAAGATGTAAATGTCATAAAACAATGTAAAAATTAAATCGAATTGAAACAGCCATGAAAGTAAAAAAGCAAAAATGACAGCAGAAGACGACAGCACTTCAGCCGCTACCGTATTTTTAAAACACTTAAAATCATTGTAAGAATCTTCTCTACTGAGTCTGTAATCTCTTCGTTGACTCAGGAAGGAAGCTGGTGGGCAGTGGTGTGTTTTTGGGTCCTTTATGAGCAACAACTGAGTAACTGTTGAGAATCAACTACATTATTTGATCAGTGATTTTAAGCATCTGCCAGTGCTGCTAAACACTGAGATGTTGTGCTTGATAAGATTATCTGTCCTCCTTCTGCCAGATCTATCATGTATGGGTGCGTCGCCCTAATGAAAGTGATGGGACAACTTGGAGGGGAGTTCTACTTTACCGACTGCCTGTTGTTCGGGGCCATTGCTTCCGCTACAGATCCAGGTACGTTACGAGCCGCGTCTGCAATTCAGAGGAGAAGCTCTTGATTCTAGCTTGAACTTCATTGTTTTTAATGTGCTCTGAAGAAAGGGACATAAATTGTATGTGGAGTTGTGGAATTAAGAACAGGAGTGCATTTATATAGTGCAGTTGCTGTGCTGTGATTCCACTTTACCTGCCATGGTTCAGTCCAGGGGAATGCTGGGATTTGGAGTTTAGGGGGGACCAGAGAGCTTTAGTGCCCCGCCAAACTACCAACCCAAGAATTCCATAGGATGCAGCCCTGACAATTTAAATGCTATAGCCTTTCATTGTAAGGAAGTTAACTCTGATATCCTGATCATTTTTCCAACTGCACATTCTCCTTAATCAGTTGGATGAACCAGAACTGCACACTTACTTAATAAGTGTGCATTGTACACTTGCTAAGTGTGCACTGCACTGCAGACTTACTCATTCCAAATAAATGATTGTGTTCAGAGCCGCTTTTGTATAGTGCCATGAGTTATACGAACCAAGAAGTCTCTGGTTCGAACCATCTTAACCAAAACCTCACTGGGTGAATGGAGTTAGTATAGTGTACTCGTGCCAGACTGGGACTCTGCAAACGTGGATTCAGATCCCCATTCATGAAGCTCACTCAGAGACTTTGAACTAGTCAGTTGATGTCTTTCAGCATAGTTTTGCTCACAGGGTACTACGGCGATAAAAAGAGAAGGAGGGTTGTAACCACATACGCCTGTGCTCTTTCGCGGAAGAGAAGGATGTAAATATAATAAATCTCCACATCTGCAATGCAGAGGGTGATAATACGGGTGCCTCTGTCTTGCAAGATGGTTCTAAAGATTGCTGAAATAGTGCTTGCGGAAATTATGAGTGGTTAGATAGATGGAAGTGAAGGGGATGAGGATAAACCCAGCAAATGAGAAGGAGGGGACGGAAGCTTGGAACAGTGATAATGGCACACAATTCTAAGTGGAAGATGGGTGTTTGAGTTGTTTTTTATTCCTTTCTTTATTGCTATTTCCTTGGTCAGTGACTGTCCTCGCCATATTCCATGAGCTCCAAGTAGACGTTGAGCTCTACGCCCTCCTCTTTGGAGAGAGTGTCCTGAACGATGCGGTCGCCATTGTGCTGTCTTCGTAAGTTGTGTGTTTTCCCCTTCGTCTGCTTTCAGATCAAAATGAATCACATCTAGCGTGGCTTGTTGTCATGCCAGAGAGCATCTGGAAAGTCATCATGCTAATGACAGATGCCTCCAGCAGTATCTGGCCTGTCTGTTTAACCGGGATCATTGCCATGCTGTGTGTTGAATGTTCCAGTAGGATGAAGGGAATCATTATAGGTTTTGTAATAAAGTGGATTGATAAAGTGCATGCCCTGTGGGTTTTGATTAGTTTCAGGCTGAGACCTGCCTTGGGTCCCACATTGGGAGAAAGGCGGCATATCAAATAAGTAAGCTATTGGATTAAAGCACCACTCATTTCAAAAGTGTAAAAATCATTTGAAAACATCACAATAATTGTAAAAATACAGGCCCCTCCCCATCAAAACAACCCATCTGCACAATCAAATAGTCATCAAATTCTTGTTTAAATAACAAAGTCTTTAACCTGTTGGGAAAAGGCAGGTAGAGAAGGGGCCAGGCAAGCTTCCCATGGAAGGGAATTGTGCAGCCTAGGTACAGCCAGCAAAAAAGTCTGAAACTCCATACATTTGTCTTTTGCATGTTGATTCCCTCTGCCTGTGAGATTATTACACTTTCTGATACAAAACGTGTGTCTGTGTTCCCCCCCCCCAGTTCGATTGTTGCCTACCAACCAGCAGGAGACAACAGTCACACTTTTGACGTCACAGCCATGTTCAAGTCCATTGGGATTTTCTTAGGGATATTCAGCGGATCGTTTGCCATGGGGGCTGCAACTGGAGTCGTCACTGCTTTGATATCCTTTCTCTAAAATCTTTGAACCACTTTCCTTCAAAATAATTTAGGGCTGCTTCTGCACTGCAGAAATAATCCAGTTTGACACGCTTTAACTGCCATGGCTCAATTCTATGGAATTCTAGTTTTGTGAGACATTTTGCCTTCCTTGTCAGAGAGCTCTGGTGCCACACAAACTACAATTTCCAGTATTTCTAATATTCCGCAGTGTTGAGCAATGGCAGTTAAAGTGGTGTCAAACTGGATTATTCCTGCAGTGTGGATGCAGCCTAGGATTAATTGAGGCAAGATATGCCCTTTAAGCTTAACATTTATATCTAAAATAGCCACCGCCTTATGTCTCTTCCTTAACCACTCCGACACGTCACTAAATTCACCAAGCTCCGTGAGTTTCAGCTGTTGGAAACTGGCTTGTTTTTCCTGATGTCTTGGAGTACGTTTCTCCTGGCTGAAGCTTGCGGTTTTACAGGTAAGCATCCTCAATTTAGTCAGGCCTCACTAGGAGTACCTTGTTCAGTTCTGTGCATCTCATTTTAAGAAGTTACACTCTCTCAGCCTCAATGGAAAGCAATGGCACACCTCCTCTGAACAAATCTTGCCAAGAAAACCCCATGATAGGTTCACCTTAGGGCCGCCATAATTTGGAAATGACTTGAAGGCAGATAACACGAAGTAGATGGGGTGGAGCAGGTTCAGAGAAGGGCAACAAGGATGATAAGAGATGTGCAAGATGAAATGTATGAGAAAGGTTGAGGGAACCGGATCACAGCCTGTGCATGCCAGTGTGCCTCTTTGTGTGTGTGTCTGTGTATCGTCCAAAAGCTGCAGGAGGACCCCATGTTTTTATGCCTGAGTTTGAATATAAATCTCTCTTCTCAGGTGTTGTAGCTGTCTTGTTTTGTGGGATCACGCAGGCTCACTATACTTACAACAATCTGTCGACAGAATCCCAGCATAGAACGAAACAGGTAAGTCCTCTGATGTATTACCCCTTCACCCAGACTAGAATATAGGCTCACTTTTGAAAAAGTAACCTTCCAAACTATAGAGTGGACTTGTCCAGTATTTATACAGGATTGCAAAATTGTGCCTTCTAAGGATGTCCTTAAATTTGCACTTTAAAACCTTTCTGGTTTGTTACAACATGTATTTTCCAATTCTGAAAAGACATAGTCACTGTTGTCACTGTGCTGATGGAACTGGATTGCCTCTGTAATGTCTGTAAATATATTGCGAATTTATTAGACATGTTATGACATTTATCACATGGGCAAGTGAAATGTTCTTTCTCCGTATTGCTTCTTGTTTTAGCTGTTTGAGCTTCTCAATTTCCTGGCTGAAAACTTCATCTTCTCCTACATGGGACTGGCGCTGTTCACCTTCCAGAATCATGTCTTTAATCCAACATTCGTAGTGGGAGCTTTTGTATCCTTTTATGCTTGAAAAATAGACGAAGGCTTCCCGCCACCATCCTGGTCAAGTTGAAGGAAAGAACAGCCTCAGCTGTAAATGACTTTAAAATTACAGATTGGATCTCTCTTATTCGAAAGTATGGGACCAAAAATGTTTTGGATTTCAGGTCCCCCTGCTCCTGGATTTTAAAATATTTGCATGTACATAATGAGATATCTTGGAGATGGGACCCAAGTCCAAACATGAAATTCATTTATGTTTTGTATATATCTTATACACATAGTCAGATGGTAATTTTATACATAATATTTTAAATAATTATGAAACCAAGCTTGTGTACATCTGAAAGCAAAGGTACCACTATTTCACTGTTTCAGCCACCTATGTGGACAATTTTGGATTTTGGAGGATGTTGGATTTTGGAATTATGGATAAGAGAGATTTAATATTTTCTTGCTGGGATGAAAATCTTGTTTTCTTGGGCCACATCATAACCATGGCTTTGGCCACATCATAATTCCATTGTGCAGTGGGGTTATTTCAGTGATTTTAGATGACATTTTGCACATTCAGTTTTAAAAACAGATGTAAAGTCATAGCTGTTGTGTCATACAAGTTGGTTAATGGAAGCCAAGAGAGAGAGAGAAAATTCCTCAATTCCACACAAATCTAGCTGGCGGTATTCCTAGGAAGAGCTGCGAACATCTACCCTCTCTCTTTCTTGCTTAATTTGGGAAGAAGAAACAAGATTGGGACTAATTTCCAGCACATGATGATGTTTGCTGGTGAGTAAACACAGTTTGCTAGTCTTTCAAGTTAAGCCCTCCATAAGCCATTTTTATTAGTAAACTCTTTAACACCTGGGATTGAAGTGAGCCTGCACAAATAGACAAAAGTGTTGCACCATTCCACTTTTCTTAGGAGTTACCTTGCATGAGTGTAAGAAGAGCTTTGCAGAATCAAAAGTCCAGTTTAGTTGCTTTGCACCAAATATCTCCAAGAAATTCACAAACAGAACATGAAGGCAAAAGGGATAGCGCTGGCTTATGTAAAGATTTTGGAGGGAGCATGTGTGAGACACTTCATTGCTCTGCATAAATTTCAAGTATAATAATTGGTAGTAATCCCATTAATACTTTTGTGAATCTTGTAGTATATAAGTCCGTTATTGCAACAACTTCATTGGCGAGCAGTCTCTTTCTAGGAACAATTCAAAAGGCTGGTCATGATCTACCAAGTCTGGAATAGCACCAGTTTGGGGGCCAATAGAAGGGAAGATATTCCATAAGCAGAGTGCTATAATAGAGAAGGCCCTCTTCCATGTCCCCCCATCACTGTATTTTTCCCGTTGGTGGAGCATAGTCTTTTGATGGAGTGCAGGCTTTATCTCAGTCCTCAACCAAAGTGGATTCAAATAAGACTGGAAAACAAGAGATGGAGAGAAACAGCCATTGTGTGTGTTTATGCAGTAAAAGTAATGCTGCATTAAGTGCTGGAGCTCCATCCTATGGACCTCTGGGATTTGTAGTTTTACACAGTCTTTTAGCCTTCTCTGCCAAAGAATGCTGGTGCCTCACCAAACTACAAATCCCAGGATTTTGTAGGATGGAGCCGTGGCAGTTAAAGCGGTGTCAAACTGCATTAATTCTACAGTGTCGATACACCCATTGAGAGCACTGTCCTTCTCTTCATACACATAATGTGTAAGCTTTTGAGCATCAGGAATAAATCTCTAGTTCTGGCTAGCATTTCCATGCACTTCTATCCTCAGGCCTCCGTGGAGCCATGGCCTTTGCTTTGGCCATTCGGGACACGGCCACCTATGCGCGCCAGATGATATTCAGTACGACGCTGCTGATCGTGTTTTTCACCGTCTGGGTGTTTGGTGGGGGCACCACCCCCATGCTTTCATGCCTGCATATTAGGTGAGTTTTGAGTTATTTATTGCCTACTCTTTCTTAGCTAAAGAACTGTGGAATGCTGAGTTTTCCTTTGGGTGGCTTAAAAGTGTGCACTGATAGATGGCATATTTTAGTAGACTTGCTATGCTTAACACATTTCAGCTTTTATTGTTGTCAACCTCTGTGTTGGATTATGACTCTGGAGACCAGGGTTTGTATCCCCGCTCAGTCATGGAAACCCAAGTCACGCTCTCACAGCCTCAAAAGAAGGCACAGGTGAACCCCTTCTGAGTAAATCTTGCCAAGAAAACCCCATGATAAGTTTGCCTTAGGGATGCCTTAAGTCGGAAATTACTTTAAGGCACACAATAACAACTACTTAGTTTGCTCCCATTGCTTGAGATAGGTAAACTGGTTCTTATTGGACCACAGAGCTGCTGAGTTTTACTCTAAAATCTTCTTGCAGGCTTTTCTTCTAAAGATGCCTAAGTGTCTATTATTCAGATTTGCAGGTTTGGGTTCATGAAGGTACCATACAATGGCTCAAACAGATATATACAGTAAGGCAGAAAGCAGAAGGAAGGAAATAGTTACAGCTGTAATATTTGGGATTCTCTTTCTGAAATGCAAGCGCTTCTCAGAAATACTGAACAGGAGACACCCATTTGTGAAATAAGCTCTTTTTACCACTTGGTGTCACCACAACCATGTGAACTTGATGCTCAGAGTAAAAGCAGTGCCTGAACATTTGTCAAGTTAGATTAATGTAAAATTCTGAGACTGAGATCCTCTGCACACTTACCCAGGAGTAGGTCCCACTGAACTCCATGGATCTGAATTTAGAATAGATACAAAATCAAACTGCATGTATTTCTGAGGGATATTTCATATATTAACACATTTCCCCCCTTTATGGTAGGTAAGTTTGTTTGTAAGAGAGCAAGCACTGATATTGGTAACTTTAGAGCAATGTTTATTTGTTTTAAGCTTTTAGTGCAATACCTGGGCAATGAGACAACCTTGTTAAAAACTCAGTTCAGTACTATAAAAGAGCATGCATGATATTGGCCTAAGAGCCAACATGGCACAGCATGGTTTGAGCATTGGACTATGAGTCCGAAGACCAGGGTTCAGTTCCCAGCTTGGCCATCAATCCCATGTCCTTTGAATCCCAATCTCATCTTGTCTTCCACATGACATCCCTTTGGGTATTTCTGAAGATCTGTTAAGACAACATAATCTAAGACAGTATGAGCAATATTGACCTGTGTTCCTCTTTGCAGGGTTGGTGTGGATGCTGATCAAGAAAATCTGGTAGGTATTGTAACTCACCCCTCCCCTCCATGTGTGTCTTCCTTTCT
The DNA here is from genome assembly GCF_019175285.1 of Sceloporus undulatus. Taxonomy (NCBI): domain Eukaryota; kingdom Metazoa; phylum Chordata; class Lepidosauria; order Squamata; family Phrynosomatidae; genus Sceloporus; species Sceloporus undulatus. The sequence goes on from NC_056528.1 coordinate 32,676,496, forward strand.
CTCATGTAGGTACCTTTCAGTGTTCTTATGGTGTACTTTTCCCAACTTGGCATCCTCCAGATGTGTTGGACCACAACTCCCATAATTCTGCAGTTGCTCCAGCTTAAACATAAAATTTTCATTTCAAATACAACTTACACACATAGCCTGAAGGTTGTTTGATACAATATTTTTAAACAGTTTTGTGCATGAAACAAAGTTTGTGTACATTGAACTGTCAGAAAGCAAAGGTGTCACTGTCTCAGCAAGCCATTAAAAAAAGTTTTGGGTTTTGACGTATTTTGGATTTCATAATTCTGAATAAGGGAGACTCAACCTGTATCTGAGAGACCATGTCTCCCTTTGTGAAGCTATCTGACTTTAATACAGTGTTACAGTGCTATTATTCCACTTTTATTGCTATGGCTGTCTCTTGTGGGATAATGGGATTTGCAGTTTAGGGAAGGATATTTAAAATTCTCAGCCAGAATGCTCTTAGGTCTCACTAAACTATAAACCCCAGAATGCCGCAGGAGGCAGCCATAGCAGTAAAAGTGGAATAATAGTGCTATAACATTGTAGTGTGGCAAGTGATTTTTCTTGATCCCACCATTGGCACAAACTTCTTTGGTAAGGACACAAGACACTGGCCTCTTCTCTTCTTTCCATTCGCCACCTTTTTATTTACACTGGATTTTGGCTGTTAACTCAGTGTTGCAGAAGCGTCTTTTAATGGTAGGGAAGATATACTGTTATCCTCATGGTGATGTTTCCAATTTATAATGCAAAAGTTTAAAAGTGCAAAGAAAGGAGCAATCCTATTAAAGAGACCAGATAGTTTTTGTGGGTTTTTCAGGCTGTGTGGCCATGTTCTAGAAGAGACACTTCGCCAGCATCTGTGGCTGGCATCTTCAGAGAAATGCTGAAGACCAGATAGTGCTGTAATTCTGTTTTCTTGACTTCTTTTCAGGGTGTGCCAGAAAATGAAAGGAGGAGTACCAAAGCAGAGAGTGCCTGGCTGTTCCGACTGTGGTACAATTTTGACCACAAGTATCCTTAACTAAATCATTGTCTTTGCTCACTTACGACTCTTCGCATCCAGGCTTTAGTACCAGGAGAAGAGCAGCTGTTTCCTTGCATGATGGGAGGTGGGTTTTCACCTCTTTCAGATAGCTTTTCTGCTCAGCTGTGGATTCTTATCTCTCCTGCTGCCAAATATCTGGCTCAAAGCCCAGCCATATTTGCAACTGTTTGAAGCCATAGCCAGTTATTTTAGTCTTCTGGGAGCATATATTCCAGAAGTATATTTTTTCTGAGAGACTGTGTGGTGGTTTGAACATCTGACTAGGACTCTGGAGGACCATGTTTCTAATCACCAAAGTGAAATATGGAAATCTGTTGGGCTGCCTTGGGCAGGTCATACTCTCTAGCCTCAGAGGAAGGCAAAGGCAAACACCCTATGAACAAATCTTACCAATAACATCCCAAGACAGCTTCACCTTAGGGTCACCATAATCAGAAACGACAGCACACAACAACCATAGTTGGTCGCACAGACTGGTCCTCCCATCACTTGGTCAGTCTCTAGCATAAAATTGACACCAGTATTGCACTGATGTTAAAAAAAATCCATTGGGCTTCCATTTAAAATGGAAGACACCCATGTTTTGATGACCTTTGAAGGCACAACGTCTAGTTTAAAGTGCAACCTGCTTTAATGCTGTTGCTGTAAAACAAATTTGTAATGCAGTGCTAGGAGTATATTGATATCTGTCTGATCTGTTAATCGCTTTAAGAAATTGCCAGTTAGTTGTGTTTTTATAATTTGGATTTTGATCAAGACTTGTATGATTATGGCTGCGCAGTTAAGATATTTTATTAGCTATATGCAACACAGAATATAAATGTTGTTGTTCTATCATTAGTGCGGATGACTTTAACCGAATGCCCAACCCTTCCTCAAAGCTGTTATCAAAGTGTTGTGTTCCTTAACCTACATCCTTCCACTAGCTATCTGAAGCCTCTTTTGACCCATAGTGGCCCACCTCTGACAGCTACGCTTCCAAGCTGCTGTGGACCCCTTGCAAGGTGCTTGACTAGCCCACAGGCTTATGAGGTAAGTGCAGGGACCTTCCAGAATGACAAAAGGAACTCTTTCTGGTGTGCATTTGTTAATTTTGCTTGTTAGTTTGTTAGTGTACACACTGTGCAAGTATAGCATCATGATCCCACTTTGATTCCACTTTGACTGCCATGGTTCCATCCTATGTTATCTTAGGATTTTCAGTTTAGGAGGGATATTTAGAATTTCCTTTTAAAGTGTCACCAGACTAGAAACTGGAGGATTGCAAACAGGTCTGGCCTGCAAACTGCATGCAGATATTTGTGCAAAGTTGTTATTATATTGTCAGCTTTGTTTTCTAATGCTCTGTATTTTGTTTTCTAATGCTCTGTATTTTGTAAATGGGAGACAGGACAAGGGGTAATAAAACAGCATGCCATAGTGGTTTGAACATTGGACTGTGACTCTGGAGACCAGGGTTTGAGTCTCAGTTCAGCCATGAAAACCCGCTGGGTGACCTTGAGGAAATCACATGTGCTCAGCCTCAGGGAAAGGCAATGGCAAACCTCTTCTGAACGAATCTTGCCAAGAAAACCCCACGATAGGTTCACCTTAGGTTGCCATAAGTCAGAAATGACTTGAAGGCACACATCACATATGACGTTAATGATGCTGTGATGTTATGGTATTAAGAATGTGATTGTGGTTGTTTTGATGATGTGTGTATACTTATTAATAAGTATGCTTATACAAAAGAAATAAAAGAGTCCTTTGATTTTTGTCCAGAATCAAGAGCAGTTGAAAGATGATGATTCGGATCTAATTTTGAACGATGGAGACATCAGTTTGACATACGGGGATTCGACCGTGAACACAGATTCTTTGACGTCCGGTGCATCTAGACGGGCGGCCGGCAATGGCTCTGAAGATGCCCTGGACCAGGAGCTTGGCTTTGGGGACCACGAACTTGTCATACGGGGCACACGCCTAGTTCTCCCCATGGATGACTCTGAACCCCCCTCAAATGTCGTCGATAATGCCAGACACGGTCCGGCTTAAGATCGGTTGCTCAGTTTGATTTGACAGTCTTGAAACAAATCCACCTGTGATCATGAAGAAGAACAACAACAACAAGAAAAAAAACACGTACTACCTAAAACACAAACCTACTGCATGTCTCAGAATGTCTAAGCTGTATAAATATTATTTATTTATATGGTGTTGGGAGAATGTAACTATCTGTATGAGACAAAACTTGTGAAGAGCCAGCTGTCAGTTTCGTAAGCTGGGAAATGGCCCACAAACTCACGGGTGGCAGTGGAACTGTTTTAGAGTGACATTTTGCTATGGAAGGGGCGAGGAGGGGAAGCGAGATGAGGAAACTTAGCAAACGCTTTCTTTTTTTAACTGTATAAACCAATCTGCTCTTGTTGTGGGTTTCCATCATTTGTCATTGCTTCTCTGAGTGCAGAAAGGAGCTGGTGACAGGGAAGTTGGCTTATTCCAAGTGTTGGATTTTAGCTACCCAAAGGAGTAGCTTTAAAGTTTAGAAGGTGACCGCTTTGAGGCATCTTGGCCTTTTCTTTCAAGGCACAGCTATATCTGGTGTGATCGAACCAATCTGATCAGGACATCTTGACATCTTTAGCCTTCTAATCGTACCACGTTTGCTTGCGGTTTGCTGATAACAAGCTGTGAATGAAACAACGATGTTTTAATTTTTGGATGTCTAGTTGACAAGGGCAATATGGAGTATGAGAAAGCCGGCAGTGATATTTAACAGCAGTTTTTTCAGATTTTTGTATTTAAATCTTGAAGGTGGGTTTTTGTTGTTTGTACATTTCCCTCTCGCCTTATCCCATAGGATGAGAGTTCGGAGTTTGGGGGCATTGCACCTTTGCTTTCTCTCCTAGAGGGTCAAACAGTATTTCTTGAGCAGATGAGGAGATTAGGAAGATGTCACCGGGTTCCCTTTTTAATTTTCGGTTGAGCGGCTGTGCCTTTTGGAGACGTCAACCTTTTCTTTGTGTTGCATAGCTGCTAAGAAGGCCTGCGGAAAGGTCTGCTCCAGTTCCACGCCACATCACCAAATCCAGGTGTGCGAATAGCGCTTGCAGAGATTTCAGACTCTAAACGCAGGTTTTTGTTCTTGCCTTTAAAAAGAGAGGCGTTTTGGATTATTAGGTGGTACCGAAAGGACGTCATCTGTCCGTCCGCCCTGTATAGTTGCACTTTTGTTCGGTAACTCCTTCGCATGCTTGTGTATCTGTACAGAACAAGAAAACCTTTAGGTTTGGTTCTTACGTCTGTTTACTGTTCAATGAAAAAAATATATTTGTAAGCTGCCATCGTTGGGTTTTTCTTTGTTTTGACAGGTTGTTTTCTTTTTGCCCAAGGAGATGCACTGAGCAACTTACTGATACGACATTCGGTGTATTCAGCTTTACCTTGCAATTACCTTTTCTTTTCTTTTTTTGAATGGTGCATTGGCTGGTTTTGAGACGCTGAGAGTTCTGTATATTTTCTTCCAAGCATTCACCATAGGAATCTTATTCATGTACAACTCAGATGTATTTTTCCCTTCCTGATGTAACCCCTGGCAGATCTTCTCACAGTCCGAGGTACTTGTACGGCTGTTACAAACACAATATTCATGCTCTGTTAACACAGCAGTGTGGTCAGCTTAGAGAATGTAGGACCTGGTCTTGAGAGGATCAAGCACCAACTTTGAGAAGTGGCATATCTGTTTCTTTTGCTTATGCTTCAGATTCTCTGGCCTGTTCACTCTATATTTTAAAGCCGAGGTGGAGAACTGCATGGGGGGCGGCAGAGGCCATTTAACCCCCCAGATCCACCCCTGGCAAGCCCAAATATTTCCATTTTGCTCAGCAATGCCTTTTAAAATGGCAACAGGAGGGACGTTGTGTTGCCTTCCTGTAGCCATTTTGAGAGGGCATGCCGAGGAAAAATGGAAACATTTGGGCTTGCTGGGGAGGAGGTCGCCATTTTGAGAGAGGCTGCAGAAAATAGAACAGTATAAGGTTCTGGGGGTGCAGATGGGGTGGGAGTATTTTTGCATGTTTTATGCATTTGGGGAGGCTTTCAGCATGGCTTGGAGGCAAATATTTGTCTAAACAATCACACAATTTTTTGGAAGGGTTGGAGGGGCCCCACAAAAGTGGAGTCCAAGGGTCACATATGAGTTTTCTCACCCTGCTTTATAGCAAGAGGGTCCCAACCCAATATGAATGTTTGGCTTCCTCTCTTGATGGTAAATTGGGCATGTCAATAAATATGTTAACAGAGCAGTTTACTCATAACTCTGTCCAGTTGGTTTAAGGTTGGAGGACGTCAGAGCTGCAGAAGGATCCAGGTTTGGATCCCCCCCCTCCAAGAAAGTAGCAACTGAACAAATCCACAGCTTCTTCTTTTTCCCCAAGAATGGGGCCTTGGGTTCATTGGCTTTCGTCGTGTCCCAATATTTTCATCACAGAGCTATAGTAGAAGAACCCTGGGAGGCGTAATTACTGGGAGGCAAAACATTATGACATTACAGCCAAGAAAACCAACTCCTTTTTGTGTTCTCAGGTCTGAATTACATGCCTTAAATACATAACGACAGTGCAATTTTTTGGTGTCCCAGGATCATAGCCTTTTTTTGGGCTCCTAAGAGTGCAAACCCGGTTCAAAATGCAGGGAAGCTTCTTTAGAAAAGTCTATTTCATTTCTTAGCAGAGACAAACAAGACCCAGGAAATTGCACCCAGGAAATGCCATTTTCCATCAGTATCACATCAGTTTTGTTGTTTTGTACCATAATGTCCTTTCTTTTTTTCCCTACCCTGCTCTGCTGGAATCCCATGATGTGTTCGTATGTTTGTGTGTGCGTGTGTGTGTATGTTTGTGAGCGTGGTTTTTTATATGACGTCTGTATCTTAATGTCGGGAGTCAAAATAGTAGTAATAATAATAACAATAATGATATAAAAATGTTTATGTGTTAGGATTTTTACATCACTTGCACGTTACTTATTTTTCTTTGTCAGGGACTTTCCCAAACAAGTTGTACGTATATTTTAAGATCCTTTATTTTTTAACCTTATGTAACCCGGAAAGACAGGTAACCAGGTTTACAAAAGATCCCAGTCTAATACTATAGAATGTTGCCAAGCAAACTGTCTTGGCTAATCTGTTTGTAGTTAAAACTTTCCTGTTGGATTCCTCTTCTGATTTATTTCCCCTTCTTGGAGTAGAAGGTTGCATCTTCCCTGTAATATCCACCGGTTTATGTTCTCGGGCCTTATTGTGCAAGGGAAAAAATTGCATGTGCAATATATATATATATATATATATATATATATATATATATATATATATATATATA